>NW_024543396.1:0-184287 GCF_018167655.1 Microtus oregoni
CCCAGCACCCTGAGTACTGAGCACCCTATGTACTGAGCACCCAGCACCCCGAGCACTGAGCACCCAGCAACCCGAGCACTGAGCACCCAGCACCCTGAGTACTGAGCACCCTGAGTACTGAGCACCCAGCAGCCTGAGTACTGAGCACCCTGAGTACTGAGCACCCAGCACCCTGAGCACTGAGCACCCAGCACCCTGAGTACTGAGCACCCAACGTACTGAGCACCGAACACCCCTAGCACTGAGCACCCAGCACCCTGAGTACTGAGCACCCAGCACCCTGAGCACTGAGAACCCACCACCCTGAGCACTGAGCACCCAGCACCCCAAGCACTGAGCACCAGCAACCTGAGCACTGAGCACCCAGCACCCTGAGCACTGAGCACCCACCACCCTGAGCACTGAGCACCCAGCACCCTGAGTACTGAGCACCCAACGTACTGAGCACCGAGCACCCCTAGCACTGAGCACCCAGCACCCCGAGCACTGAGCACCCAGCACCCCGAGCACTGAGCACTGAGCACCCTGAGTACTGGGCACTGAGCACCCTTAGTACTGAGCACCGAGCACCCTGAGTACTGAACACCCAACACCCTGAGCACTGAGCACGGAGCACCCCGAGGACTGAGCACCCAGAAACGTGAGCACTGAGCAGCCAGCACCTTGAGTACTGAGCACCGAGCACCCCGAGCACTGAGCACCCAGCACCCTGAGTCCTGAGCACCCAGCACCCTGAGCACTGAGCACCCAGCACCCCGAGCACTGAGCACCCAGCACCCTGAGTACTGAGCACACAGCACCCTGAGTACTGAGCACCCAGTACCCCGAGCACTGAGCAACCAACACCCTGAGCACTGAGCACATAGCACCCTGAGTACTGAGCACCCAGCACCCCGAGCACTGAGCACCCAGCACCCTGAGTACTGAGCACACAGCACCCTGAGTACTGAGCACCGAGCACCCCGAGCACTGAGCACCCAGCATCCTGAGCACTGAGCACTCTGAGGACTGAGCAACCAGCACCGTGAGTACTGAGCACCCAGCACCCTGAGTACTGAGCACCCTGAGTACTGAGCACCCAGCACCCTGAGTACTGAGCACCCTGAGTACTGAGCACCCAGCACCCCGAGCACTGAGCACCCAGCACCCCGAGTACTGAGCACCCTGAGTACTGAGCACCCAGCACCCTGAGTACTGAGCACCCTGAGTACTGAGCACCCAGCACCCTGAGCACTGAGCACCCAGCACCCTGAGTACTGAGCACCCAGCACCCTGAGCACTGAGCACCCAGCACCCTGAGTACTGAGCACCCAGCACCCTGAGTACTTAGCACCGAGCACCCTGAGTACTGAGGACCCAGCACCCTGAGTACTGAGCACCCAGCACCCTGAGTACTGAGCATCGAGCACCCCGAGTACTGAGTACCCAGCACTCTGAGCACTGAGAACACAGCACCCTGAGCACTGAGCACCCAGCACCCCAAGCACTGAGCACCCAGCACCCTGAGTACTGAGCACCCTGAGTACTGAGCACCCAGCACCCCGAGCACTGAGCACCCAGCACCCTGAGTACTGAGCACCCAGCACCCTGAGTACTGAGCACCCAGCACCCTGAGCACTGAGCACCCAGCACCCTGAGTCATGAGCACCCAGCACCCTGAGTACTTAGCACCCAGCACACTGAGCACTGAGCACCCAGCACCCTGAGTACTGAGCACCGAGCACCCTGAGTACTGAGCACGCAGTACCCTGAGTACTGAGCACCCAGCACCCTGAGTACTGAGCACCGAGCACCCTGAGTACTGAGCACCCAGCACCCGGAGCACTGAGCACCCAGCACCCTGAGTACTGAGCACCCAGCACCCTGAGCACTGAGCACCCAGCACCCTGAGTCATGAGCACCCAGCACCCTGAGTACTTAGCACCCAGCACACTGAGCACTGAGCACCCAGCACCCTGAGTACTGAGCACCGAGCACCCTGAGTACTGAGCACCCAGCACCCTGAGTACTGAGCACCCAGCACCCTGAGTACTGAGCACCGAGCATCCGGAGTTCGGAGCACCCTGCACCCCGAGCACTGAGCACCCAGCACCCTGAGCACTGAGCACCCTGAGGACTGAGCACCCAGCACCCTGAGTACTGAGCACCCAGCACCCTGAGTACTGAGCACCCTGAGTACTGAGCACACAGCACCCCGAGCACTGAGCACGCAGCAACCCGAGCACTGAGCACCCAGCACCCTGAGTACTGAGCACCCTGAGTACTGAGCACCCAGCACCTGAGTACTGAGCACCCTGAGTACTGAGCACCCTGAGTACTGAGCACCCAGCACCCTGAGTACTGAGCACCCTGAGTACTGAGCACCCAGCATCCTGAGTACTGAGCACCGATCACCCTGAGCACTGAGCACCCAGCAACCCGAGCACTGAGCACCCAGCACCCTGAGTACTGATCACCCTGAGTACTGAGCACCCAGCACCCTGAGCACTGAGCACCCAGCACCCTGAGTACTGAGCACCGAGCACCCTGAGTACTGAGCACCCAGCACCCTGAGCACTGAGCACCCAGCACCCTGAGTACTGAGCACCGAGCACCCTGAGTACTGAGCACCCAGCACCCTGGGTACTGAGCACCAAGCACCCTGAGTACTGAGCACCGAGCACCCCGAGTAGTGAGCACCCAGCACCCTGAGTACTGAGCACCCTGAGTACTGAGCACCCAGCACCCTGAGTAATGAGCACCCAGCACCCCGAGTACTGAGCACCCAGCACAGTGAGTACTGAGCACCCAGCACCCTGAGTACTGAGCACCCAGCACCCTGAGCACTGAGCACAAAGCACGCTGAGTACTGAGCACTGAGCACCGTGAGTACTGAGCACCGTGGACCCTGAGCACTGAGCACCCAGCACGCTGAGTACTGAGCACCCAGCACCCTGAGTTCTGAGCACTGAGCACTGAGCACCCAGCACCCTGAGTACTGAGCAGCCAGCACCCTGAGTACTGAGCACTGAGCACTGAGCACACTGAGCACTGAGCACCCAACACCCCGAGCACTGAGCACTGAGCACCCTGAGTACTGAACACTGAGCACTCTGAGTACTGAGCACCCAGCACCCTGAGTACTGAGCACCCAGCATCCTGAATACTGAGCACCGATCACCCTGAGCACTGAGCACCCAGCAACCCGAGCACTGAGCACCCAGCACCCTGAGTACTGAGCACCCTATGTACTGAGCACCCAGCACCCCGAGCACTGAGCACCCAGCAACCCGAGCACTGAGCACCCAGCACCCTGAGTACTGAGCACCCTGAGTACTGAGCACCCAGCAGCCTGAGTACTGAGCACCCTGAGTACTGAGCACCCAGCACCCTGAGCACTGAGCACCCAGCACCCTGAGTACTGAGCACCCAACGTACTGAGCACCGAACACCCCTAGCACTGAGCACCCAGCACCCTGAGTACTGAGCACCCAGCACCCTGAGTAATGAGCACCCAGCACCCCGAGCACTGAGCACCCAGCACCCTGAGTACTGAGCACCCTGCACCAAGAGTACTGAGCACCGAGCACCCCGAGCACTGAGCACCCAGCACCCTGAGTAATGAGCACCCAGCACCCTGAGTAATGAGCACCCAGCACCCCGAGTACTGAGCACCCAGCACCCTGAGTAATGAGCACCCAGCACCCCGAGTACTGAGCACCCAGCACAGTGAGTACTGAGCACCCAGCACCCTGAGTACTGAGCACCCAGCACCCTGAGCACTGAGCACAAAGCACGCTGAGTACTGAGCACTGAGCACCGTGAGTACTGAGCACCGAGGACCCTGAGCACTGAGCACCCAGCACGCTGAGTACTGAGCACCCAGCACCCTGAGTACTGAGCAGCCAGCACCCTGAGTACTGAGCACTGAGCACTGAGCACCCTGAGCACTGAGCACCCAGCACCCCGAGCACTGAGCACTGAGCACCCTGAGTACTGAGCACTGAGCACTCTGAGTACTGAGCACCCAGCACCCTGAGTACTGAGCACCCAGCACCCCGAGCACTGAGCACCGGGCACCCCGAGCACTGAGCACCCAGCACCCTGAGTACTGAGCACCCAGCACCCTGAGTACTGAGTACTGAGCACTGAGCACCCTGAGCACTGAGCACCCAGCATCCTGAGCACTGAGTACTGAGCACCCAGCACCCTGAGCACTGAGAACCCAGCACCCTGAGTACTGAGCACCCAGCACCAGGAGCACTGAGCACCCAGCACCCCGAGCACTGAGCACTTAGCACCCTTAGTACTGAGCACCGAGCACCCTGAGTACTGAGCACCCAGCACCCTGAGCACTGAGCACGGAGCACCCCCAGGACTGAGCACCCAGCACCGTGAGCACTGAGCACCCAGCACCTTAAGTACTGAGCACCGAGCACCCCGAGCACTGAGCACCCAGCACCCTAAGTACTGAGCATCCAGCACCCTGAGCACTGAGCACCCAGCACCCCGAGCACTGAGCACCCAGCACCCTGAGTACTGAGCACCCAGCACCCTGAGTACTGAGCACCCAGCACTCCGAGCACTGAGCACACAGCACCCTGAGTCCTGAGCACCCAGCACCCTGAGTACTTAGCACCCAGCACACTGAGCACTGAGCACCCAGCACCCTGAGTACTGAGCACCGAGCACCCTGAGTACTGAGCACCCAGCACCCTGAGTACTGAGCACCCAGCACCCTGAGTACTGAGCACCGAGCATCCGGAGTACTGAGCACACTGCACCCCGAGCACTGAGCACCCAGCACCCTGAGCACTGAGCACCCTGAGGACTGAGCACCCAGCACCCTGAGTACTGAGCACCCAGCATCCTGAGTACTGAGCACCGATCACCCTGAGCACTGAGCACCCAGCAACCCGAGCACTGAGCACCCAGCACCCTGAGTACTGAGCACCCTATGTACTGAGCACCCAGCACCCCGAGCACTGAGCACCCAGCAACCCGAGCACTGAGCACCCAGCACCCTGAGTACTGAGCACCCTGAGTACTGAGCACCCAGCAGCCTGAGTACTGAGCACCCTGAGTACTGAGCACCCAGCACCCTGAGCACTGAGCACCCAGCACCCTGAGTACTGAGCACCCAACGTACTGAGCACCGAACACCCCTAGCACTGAGCACCCAGCACCCTGAGTACTGAGCACCCAGCACCCTGAGCACTGAGAACCCACCACCCTGAGCACTGAGCACCCAGCACCCCAAGCACTGAGCACCCAGCAACCTGAGCACTGAGCACCCAGCACCCTGAGCACTGAGCACCCACCACCCTGAGCACTGAGCACCCAGCACCCTGAATACTGAGCACCCAACGTACTGAGCACCGAGCACCCCTAGCACTGAGCACCCAGCACCCCGAGCACTGAGCACCCAGCACCCCGAGCACTGAGCACTGAGCACCCTGAGTACTGGGCACTGAGCACCCTTAGTACTGAGCACCGAGCACCCTGAGTACTGAACACCCAACACCCTGAGCACTGAGCACGGAGCACCCCGAGGACTGAGCACCCAGAACCGTGAGCACTGAGGCAGCCAGCACCTTGAGTACTGAGCACCGAGCACCCCGAGCACTGAGCACCCAGCACCCTGAGTCCTGAGCACCCAGCACCCTGAGCACTGAGCACCCAGCACCCCGAGCACTGAGCACCCAGCACCCTGAGTACTGAGCACACAGCACCCTGAGTACTGAGCACCCAGTACCCCGAGCACTGAGCAACCAACACCCTGAGCACTGAGCACCCAGCACCCTGAGTACTGAGCACCCAGCACCCCGAGCACTGAGCACCCAGCACCCTGAGTACTGAGCACACAGCACCCTGAGTACTGAGCACCGAGCACCCCGAGCACTGAGCACCCAGCATCCTGAGCACTGAGCACTCTGAGGACTGAGCAACCAGCACCGTGAGTACTGAGCACCCAGCACCCTGAGTACTGAGCACCCTGAGTACTGAGCACCCAGCACCCTGAGTACTGAGCACCCTGAGTACTGAGCACCCAGCACCCCGAGCACTGAGCACCCAGCACCCCGAGTACTGAGCACCCTGAGTACTGAGCACCCAGCACCCTGAGTACTGAGCACCCTGAGTACTGAGCACCCAGCACCCTGAGCACTGAGCACCCAGCACCCTGAGTACTGAGCACCCAGCACCCTGAGCACTGAGCACCCAGCACCCTGAGTACTGAGCACCCAGCACCCTGAGTACTTAGCACCGAGCACCCTGAGTACTGAGGACCCAGCACCCTGAGTACTGAGCACCCAGCACCCTGAGTACTGAGCACCGAGCACCCCGAGTACTGAGTACCCAGCACTCTGAGCACTGAGAACACAGCACCCTGAGCACTGAGCACCCAGCACCCCAAGCACTGAGCACCCAGCACCCTGAGTACTGAGCACCCTGAGTACTGAGCACCCAGCACCCCGAGCACTGAGCACCCAGCACCCTGAGTACTGAGCACCCAACACCCTGAGTACTGAGCACCCAGCACCCTGAGCACTGAGCACCCAGCACCCTGAGTCATGAGCACCCAGCACCCTGAGTACTTAGCACCCAGCACACTGAGCACTGAGCACCCAGCACCCTGAGTACTGAGCACCGAGCACCCTGAGTACTGAGCACGCAGTACCCTGAGTACTGAGCACCCAGCACCCTGAGTACTGAGCACCGAGCACCCTGAGTACTGAGCACCCAGCACCCGGAGCACTGAGCACCCCAGCACCCTGAGTACTGAGCACCCAGCACCCTGAGCACTGAGCACCCAGCACCCTGAGTCATGAGCACCCAGCACCCTGAGTACTTAGCACCCAGCACACTGAGCACTGAGCACCCAGCACCCTGAGTACTGAGCACCGAGCACCCTGAGTACTGAGCACCCAGCACCCTGAGTACTGAGCACCCAGCACCCTGAGTACTGAGCACCGAGCATCCGGAGTTCGGAGCACCCTGCACCCCGAGCACTGAGCACCCAGCACCCTGAGCACTGAGCACCCTGAGGACTGAGCACCCAGCACCCTGAGTACTGAGCACCCAGCATCCTGAGTACTGAGCACCGATCACCCTGAGCACTGAGCACACAGCAACCCGAGCACTGAGCACCCAGCACCCTGAGTACTGAGCACCCTGAGTACTGAGCACACAGCACCCTGAGCACTGAGCACGCAGCAACCCGAGCACTGAGCACCCAGCACCCTGAGTACTGAGCACCCTGAGTACTGAGCACCCAGCACCTGAGTACTGAGCACCCTGAGTACTGAGCACCCTGAGTACTGAGCACCCAGCACCCTGAGTACTGAGCACCCTGAGTACTGAGCACCCAGCATCCTGAGTACTGAGCACCGATCACCCTGAGCACTGAGCACCCAGCAACCCGAGCACTGAGCACCCAGCACCCTGAGTACTGATCACCCTGAGTACTGAGCACCCAGCACCCTGAGCACTGAGCACCCAGCACCCTGAGTACTGAGCACCGAGCACCCTGAGTACTGAGCACCCAGCACCCTGAGCACTGAGCACCCAGCACCCTGAGTACTGAGCACCGAGCACCCTGAGTACTGAGCACCCAGCACCCTGGGTACTGAGCACCAAGCACCCTGAGTACTGAGCACCGAGCACCCCGAGTAGTGAGCACCCAGCACCCTGAGTACTGAGCACCCTGAGTACTGAGCACCCAGCACCCTGAGTAATGAGCACCCAGCACCCCGAGTACTGAGCACCCAGCACAGTGAGTACTGAGCACCCAGCACCCTGAGTACTGAGCACCCAGCACCCTGAGCACTGAGCACAAAGCACGCTGAGTACTGAGCACTGAGCACCGTGAGTACTGAGCACCGTGGACCCTGAGCACTGAGCACCCAGCACGCTGAGTACTGAGCACCCAGCACCCTGAGTTCTGAGCACTGAGCACTGAGCACCCAGCACCCTGAGTACTGAGCAGCCAGCACCCTGAGTACTGAGCACTGAGCACTGAGCACACTGAGCACTGAGCACCCAACACCCCGAGCACTGAGCACTGAGCACCCTGAGTACTGAACACTGAGCACTCTGAGTACTGAGCACCCAGCACCCTGAGTACTGAGCACCCAGCTCCCCGAGCACTGAGCACCGGGCACCCCGAGCACTGAGCACCCAGCACCCTGAGTACTGAGCACCCAGCACCCTGAGTACTGAGTACTGAGCACTGAGCACCCTGAGCACTGAGCACCCAGCATCCTGAGCACTGAGTACTGAGCACCCAGCACCCTGAGCACTGAGAACCCAGCACCCTGAGTACTGAGCACCCAGCACAAGGAGCACTGAGCACCCAGCACCCCGAGCACTGAGCACTTAGCACCCTTAGTACTGAGCACCGAGCACCCTGAGTACTGAGCACCCAGCACCCTGAGCACTGAGCACGGAGCACCCCGAGGACTGAGCACCCAGCACCGTGAGCACTGAGCACCCAGCACCTTGAGTACTGAGCACCGAGCACCCCGAGCACTGAGCACCCAGCACCCGAAATACTGAGCATCCAGCACCCTGAGCACTGAGCACCCAGCACCCCGAGCACTGAGCACCCAGCACCCTGAGTACTGAGCACCCAGCACCCTGAGTACTGAGCACCCAGCACTCCGAGCACTGAGCACCCAGCACCCTGAGCACTGAGCACCCAGCACCCTGAGTACTGAGCACCCAGCACCCCAAGCACTGAGCACCCAGCACCCTGAGTACTGAGCACCCAGCACCCTGAGTACTGAGCACCCAGCACTCCGAGCACTGAGCACCCAGCACCCTGAGCACTGAGCACCCAGCACCCTGAGTACTGAGCACCCAGCCCCCTCAGCACTGAGCACCCAGCACCCCGAGCACTGAGCACCCAGCACCCTGAGTACTGAGCACCCTGAGGACTGAGCACCGATCACCCTGAGCACTGAGCACCCAGCACCCTGAGTACTTAGCACCCAGCACACTGAGCACTGAGCACCCAGCACCCTGAGTACTGAGCACCCAGCACCCTGAGCACTGAGCACCCAGCACCCTGAGTCATGAGCACCCAGCACCCTGAGTACTTAGCACCCAGCACACTGAGCACTGAGCACCCAGCACCCTGAGTACTGAGCACCGAGCACCCTGAGTACTGAGCACGCAGTACCCTGAGTACTGAGCACCCAGCACCCTGAGTACTGAGCACCGAGCACCCTGAGTACTGAGCACCCAGCACCCGGAGCACTGAGCACCCAGCACCCTGAGTACTGAGCACCCAGCACCCTGAGCACTGAGCACCCAGCACCCTGAGTCATGAGCACCCAGCACCCTGAGTACTTAGCACCCAGCACACTGAGCACTGAGCACCCAGCACCCTGAGTACTGAGCACCGAGCACCCTGAGTACTGAGCACCCAGCACCCTGAGTACTGAGCACCCAGCACCCTGAGTACTGAGCACCGAGCATCCGGAGTTCGGAGCACCCTGCACCCCGAGCACTGAGCACCCAGCACCCTGAGCACTGAGCACCCTGAGGACTGAGCACCCAGCACCCTGAGTACTGAGCACCCAGCATCCTGAGTACTGAGCACCGATCAACCTGAGCACTGAGCACACAGCAACCCGAGCACTGAGCACCCAGCACCCTGAGTACTGAGCACCCTGAGTACTGAGCACACAGCACCCCGAGCACTGAGCACGCAGCAACCCGAGCACTGAGCACCCAGCACCCTGAGTACTGAGCACCCTGAGTACTGAGCACCCAGCACCTGAGTACTGAGCACCCTGAGTACTGAGCACCCTGAGTACTGAGCACCCAGCACCCTGAGTACTGAGCACCCTGAGTACTGAGCACCCAGCATCCTGAGTACTGAGCACCGATCACCCTGAGCACTGAGCACCCAGCAACCCGAGCACTGAGCACCCAGCACCCTGAGTACTGATCACCCTGAGTACTGAGCACCCAGCACCCTGAGCACTGAGCACCCAGCACCCTGAGTACTGAGCACCCAGCACCCTGAGCACTGAGCACCCAGCACCCTGAGTCATGAGCACCCAGCACCCTGAGTACTTAGCACCCAGCACACTGAGCACTGAGCACCCAGCACCCTGAGTACTGAGCACCCAGCACCCTGAGCACTGAGCACGGAGCACCGCGAGGACTGAGCACCCAGCACCGTGAGCACTGAGCACCCAGCACCTTGAGTACTGAGCACCGAGCACCCCGAGCACTGAGCACCCAGCACCCTAAATACTGAGCATCCAGCACCCTGAGCACTGAGCACCCAGCACCCCGAGCACTGAGCACCCAGCACCCTGAGTACTGAGCACACAGCACCCTGAGTACTGAGCACCCAGCACTCCGAGCACTGAGCACCCAGCACCCTGAGCACTGAGCACCCAGCACCCTGAGTACTGAGCACCCAGCACCCCAAGCACTGAGCACCCAGCACCCTGAGTACTGAGCACCCAGCACCCTGAGTACTGAGCACCCAGCACTCCGAGCACTGAGCACCCAGCACCCTGAGCACTGAGCACCCAGCACCCTGAGTACTGAGCACCCAGCCCCCTCAGCACTGAGCACCCAGCACCCCGAGCACTGAGCACCCAGCACCCTGAGTACTGAGCACCCTGAGGACTGAGCACCGATCACCCTGAGCACTGAGCACCCAGCACCCTGAGTACTTAGCACCCAGCACACTGAGCACTGAGCACCCAGCACCCTGAGTACTGAGCACCCAGCAACCTGAGCACTGAGCACCCAGCACCCTGAGTCATGAGCACCCAGCACCCTGAGTACTTAGCACCCAGCACACTGAGCACTGAGCACCCAGCACCCTGAGTACTGAGCACCGAGCACCCTGAGTACTGAGCACGCAGTACCCTGAGTACTGAGCACCCAGCACCCTGAGTACTGAGCACCGAGCACCCTGAGTACTGAGCACCCAGCACCCGGAGCACTGAGCACCCAGCACCCTGAGTACTGAGCACCCAGCACCCTGAGCACTGAGCACCCAGCACCCTGAGTCATGAGCACCCAGCACCCTGAGTACTTAGCACCCAGCACACTGAGCACTGAGCACCCAGCACCCTGAGTACTGAGCACCGAGCACCCTGAGTACTGAGCACCCAGCACCCTGAGTACTGAGCACCCAGCACCCTGAGTACTGAGCACCGAGCATCCGGAGTTCGGAGCACCCTGCACCCCGAGCACTGAGCACCCAGCACCCTGAGCACTGAGCACCCTGAGGACTGAGCACCCAGCACCCTGAGTACTGAGCACCCAGCATCCTGAGTACTGAGCACCGATCACCCTGAGCACTGAGCACACAGCAACCCGAGCACTGAGCACCCAGCACCCTGAGTACTGAGCACCCTGAGTACTGAGCACACAGCACCCCGAGCACTGAGCACGCAGCAACCCGAGCACTGAGCTCCCAGCACCCTGAGTACTGAGCACCCTGAGTACTGAGCACCCAGCACCTGAGTACTGAGCACCCTGAGTACTGAGCACCCTGAGTACTGAGCACCCAGCACCCTGAGTACTGAGCACCCTGAGTACTGAGCACCCAGCATCCTGAGTACTGAGCACCGATCACCCTGAGCACTGAGCACCCAGCAACCCGAGCACTGAGCACCCAGCACCCTGAGTACTGATCACCCTGTGTACTGAGCACCCAGCACCCTGAGCACTGAGCACCCAGCACCCTGAGTACTGAGCACCGAGCACCCTGAGTACTGAGCACCCAGCACCCTGAGCACTGAGCACCCAGCACCCTGAGTACTGAGCACCGAGCACCCTGAGTACTGAGCACCCAGCACCCTGGGTACTGAGCACCAAGCACCCTGAGTACTGAGCACCGAGCACCCCGAGTAGTGAGCACCCAGCACCCTGAGTACTGAGCACCCTGAGTACTGAGCACCCAGCACCCTGAGTAATGAGCACCCAGCACCCCGAGTACTGAGCACCCAGCACAGTGAGTACTGAGCACCCAGCACCCTGAGTACTGAGCACCCAGCACCCTGAGCACTGAGCACAAAGCACGCTGAGTACTGAGCACTGAGCACCGTGAGTACTGAGCACCGTGGACCCTGAGCACTGAGCACCCAGCACGCTGAGTACTGAGCACCCAGCACCCTGAGTTCTGAGCACTGAGCACTGAGCACCCAGCACCCTGAGTACTGAGCAGCCAGCACCCTGAGTACTGAGCACTGAGCACTGAGCACACTGAGCACTGAGCACCCAACACCCCGAGCACTGAGCACTGAGCACCCTGAGTACTGAACACTGAGCACTCTGAGTACTGAGCACCCAGCACCCTGAGTACTGAGCACCCAGCTCCCCGAGCACTGAGCACCGGGCACCCCGAGCACTGAGCACCCAGCACCCTGAGTACTGAGCACCCAGCACCCTGAGTACTGAGTACTGAGCACTGAGCACCCTGAGCACTGAGCACCCAGCATCCTGAGCACTGAGTACTGAGCACCCAGCACCCTGAGCACTGAGAACCCAGCACCCTGAGTACTGAGCACCCAGCACAAGGAGCACTGAGCACCCAGCACCCCGAGCACTGAGCACTTAGCACCCTTAGTACTGAGCACCGAGCACCCTGAGTACTGAGCACCCAGCACCCTGAGCACTGAGCACGGAGCACCCCGAGGACTGAGCACCCAGCACCGTGAGCACTGAGCACCCAGCACCTTGAGTACTGAGCACCGAGCACCCCGAGCACTGAGCACCCAGCACCCTAAATACTGAGCATCCAGCACCCTGAGCACTGAGCACCCAGCACCCCGAGCACTGAGCACCCAGCACCCTGAGTACTGAGCACCCAGCACCCTGAGTACTGAGCACCCAGCACTCCGAGCACTGAGCACGGAGCACCCTGAGCACTGAGCACCCAGCACCCTGAGTACTGAGCACCCTGAGTACTGAGCACCCAGCACCCTGAGTACTGAGCACCCTGAGTACTGAGCACCCAGCATCCTGAGTACTGAGCACCGATCACCCTGAGCACTGAGCACCCAGCAACCCGAGCACTGAGCACCCAGCACCCTGAGTACTGATCACCCTGAGTACTGAGCACCCAGCACCATGAGCACTGAGCACCCAGCACCCTGAATACTGAGCACCGAGCACCCTGAGTACTGAGCACCCAGCACCCTGAGCACTGAGCACCCAGCACCCTGAGTACTGAGCACCGAGCACCCTGAGTACTGAGCACCCAGCACCCTGGGTACTGAGCACCAAGCACCCTGAGTACTGAGCACCGAGCACCCCGAGTAGTGAGCACCCAGCACCCTGAGTACTGAGCACCCTGAGTACTGAGCACCCAGCACCCTGAGTAATGAGCACCCAGCACCCCGAGTACTGAGCACCCAGCACAGTGAGTACTGAGCACCCAGCACCCTGAGTACTGAGCACCCAGCACCCTGAGCACTGAGCACAAAGCACGCTGAGTACTGAGCACTGAGCACCGTGAGTACTGAGCACCGTGGACCCTGAGCACTGAGCACCCAGCACGCTGAGTACTGAGCACCCAGCACCCTGAGTTCTGAGCACTGAGCACTGAGCACCCAGCACCCTGAGTACTGAGCAGCCAGCACCCTGAGTACTGAGCACTGAGCACTGAGCACACTGAGCACTGAGCACCCAACACCCCGAGCACTGAGCACTGAGCACCCTGAGTACTGAACACTGAGCACTCTGAGTACTGAGCACCCAGCACCCTGAGTACTGAGCACCCAGCATCCTGAATACTGAGCACCGATCACCCTGAGCACTGAGCACCCAGCAACCCGAGCACTGAGCACCCAGCACCCTGAGTACTGAGCACCCTATGTACTGAGCACCCAGCACCCCGAGCACTGAGCACCCAGCAACCCGAGCACTGAGCACCCAGCACCCTGAGTACTGAGCACCCTGAGTACTGAGCACCCAGCAGCCTGAGTACTGAGCACCCTGAGTACTGAGCACCCAGCACCCTGAGCACTGAGCACCCAGCACCCTGAGTACTGAGCACCCAACGTACTGAGCACCGAACACCCCTAGCACTGAGCACCCAGCACCCTGAGTACTGAGCACCCAGCACCCTGAGTAATGAGCACCCAGCACCCCGAGCACTGAGCACCCAGCACCCTGAGTACTGAGCACCCTGCACCAAGAGTACTGAGCACCGAGCACCCTGAGCACTGAGCACCCAGCACCCTGAGTAATGAGCACCCAGCACCCTGAGTAATGAGCACCCAGCACCCCGAGTACTGAGCACCCAGCACCCTGAGTAATGAGCACCCAGCACCCCGAGTACTGAGCACCCAGCACAGTGAGTACTGAGCACCCAGCACCCTGAGTACTGAGCACCCAGCACCCTGAGCACTGAGCACAAAGCACGCTGAGTACTGAGCACTGAGCACCGTGAGTACTGAGCACCGAGGACCCTGAGCACTGAGCACCCAGCACGCTGAGTACTGAGCACCCAGCACCCTGAGTACTGAGCAGCCAGCACCCTGAGTACTGAGCACTGAGCACTGAGCACCCTGAGCACTGAGCAACCAGCACCCCGAGCACTGAGCACTGAGCACCCTGAGTACTGAGCACTGAGCACTCTGAGTACTGAGCACCCAGCACCCTGAGTACTGAGCACCCAGCACCCCGAGCACTGAGCACCGGGCACCCCGAGCACTGAGCACCCAGCACCCTGAGTACTGAGCACCCAGCACCCTGAGTACTGAGTACTGAGCACTGAGCACCCTGAGCACTGAGCACCCAGCATCCTGAGCACTGAGTACTGAGCACCCAGCACCCTGAGCACTGCGAACCCAGCACCCTGAGTACTGAGCACCCAGCACCAGGAGCACTGAGCACCCAGCACCCCGAGCACTGAGCACTTAGCACCCTTAGTACTGAGCACCGAGCACCCTGAGTACTGAGCACCCAGCACCCTGAGCACTGAGCACGGAGCACCCCGAGGACTGAGCACCCAGCACCGTGAGCACTGAGCACCCAGCACCTTAAGTACTGAGCACCGAGCACCCCGAGCACTGAGCACCCAGCACCCTAAGTACTGAGCATCCAGCACCCTGAGCACTGAGCACCCAGCACCCAGAGCACTGAGCACCCAGCACCCTGAGTACTGAGCACCCAGCACCCTGAGTACTGAGCACCCAGCACTCCGAGCACTGAGCACACAGCACCCTGAGTCCTGAGCACCCAGCACCCTGAGTACTTAGCACCCAGCACACTGAGCACTGAGCACCCAGCACCCTGAGTACTGAGCACCGAGCACCCTGAGTACTGAGCACCCAGCACCCTGAGTACTGAGCACCCAGCACCCTGAGTACTGAGCACCGAGCATCCGGAGTACTGAGCACACTGCACCCCGAGCACTGAGCACCCAGCACCCTGAGCACTGAGCACCCTGAGGACTGAGCACCCAGCACCCTGAGTACTGAGCACCCAGCATCCTGAGTACTGAGCACCGATCACCCTGAGCACTGAGCACCCAGCAACCCGAGCACTGAGCACCCAGCACCCTGAGTACTGAGCACCCTATGTACTGAGCACCCAGCACCCCGAGCACTGAGCACCCAGCAACCCGAGCACTGAGCACCCAGCACCCTGAGTACTGAGCACCCTGAGTACTGAGCACCCAGCAGCCTGAGTACTGAGCACCCTGAGTACTGAGCACCCAGCACCCTGAGCACTGAGCACCCAGCACCCTGAGTACTGAGCACCCAACGTACTGAGCACCGAACACCCCTAGCACTGAGCACCCAGCACCCTGAGTACTGAGCACCCAGCACCCTGAGCACTGAGAACCCACCACCCTGAGCACTGAGCACCCAGCACCCCAAGCACTGAGCACCCAGCAACCTGAGCACTGAGCACCCAGCACCCTGAGCACTGAGCACCCACCACCCTGAGCACTGAGCACCCAGCACCCTGAATACTGAGCACCCAACGTACTGAGCACCGAGCACCCCTAGCACTGAGCACCCAGCACCCCGAGCACTGAGCACCCAGCACCCCGAGCACTGAGCACTGAGCACCCTGAGTACTGGGCACTGAGCACCCTTAGTACTGAGCACCGAGCACCCTGAGTACTGAACACCCAACACCCTGAGCACTGAGCACGGAGCACCCCGAGGACTGAGCACCCAGAACCGTGAGCACTGAGCAGCCAGCACCTTGAGTACTGAGCACCGAGCACCCCGAGCACTGAGCACCCAGCACCCTGAGTCCTGAGCACCCAGCACCCTGAGCACTGAGCACCCAGCACCCCGAGCACTGAGCACCCAGCACCCTGAGTACTGAGCACACAGCACCCTGAGTACTGAGCACCCAGTACCCCGAGCACTGAGCAACCAACACCCTGAGCACTGAGCACCCAGCACCCTGAGTACTGAGCACCCAGCACCCCGAGCACTGAGCACCCAGCACCCTGAGTACTGAGCACACAGCACCCTGAGTACTGAGCACCGAGCACCCCGAGCACTGAGCACCCAGCATCCTGAGCACTGAGCACTCTGAGGACTGAGCAACCAGCACCGTGAGTACTGAGCACCCAGCACCCTGAGTACTGAGCACCCTGAGTACTGAGCACCCAGCACCCTGAGTACTGAGCACCCTGAGTACTGAGCACCCAGCACCCCGAGCACTGAGCACCCAGCACCCCGAGTACTGAGCACCCTGAGTACTGAGCACCCAGCACCCTGAGTACTGAGCACCCTGAGTACTGAGCACCCAGCACCCTGAGCACTGAGCACCCAGCACCCTGAGTACTGAGCACCCAGCACCCTGAGCACTGAGCACCCAGCACCCTGAGTACTGAGCACCCAGCACCCTGAGTACTTAGCACCGAGCACCCTGAGTACTGAGGACCCAGCACCCTGAGTACTGAGCACCCAGCACCCTGAGTACTGAGCACCGAGCACCCCGAGTACTGAGTACCCAGCACTCTGAGCACTGAGAACACAGCACCCTGAGCACTGAGCACCCAGCACCCCAAGCACTGAGCACCCAGCACCCTGAGTACTGAGCACCCTGAGTACTGAGCACCCAGCACCCCGAGCACTGAGCACCCAGCACCCTGAGTACTGAGCACCCAGCACCCTGAGTACTGAGCACCCAGCACCCTGAGCACTGAGCACCCAGCACCCTGAGTCATGAGCACCCAGCACCCTGAGTACTTAGCACCCAGCACACTGAGCACTGAGCACCCAGCACCCTGAGTACTGAGCACCGAGCACCCTGAGTACTGAGCACGCAGTACCCTGAGTACTGAGCACCCAGCACCCTGAGTACTGAGCACCGAGCACCCTGAGTACTGAGCACCCAGCACCCGGAGCACTGAGCACCCAGCACCCTGAGTACTGAGCACCCAGCACCCTGAGCACTGAGCACCCAGCACCCTGAGTCATGAGCACCCAGCACCCTGAGTACTTAGCACCCAGCACACTGAGCACTGAGCACCCAGCACCCTGAGTACTGAGCACCGAGCACCCTGAGTACTGAGCACCCAGCACCCTGAGTACTGAGCACCCAGCACCCTGAGTACTGAGCACCGAGCATCCGGAGTTCGGAGCACCCTGCACCCCGAGCACTGAGCACCCAGCACCCTGAGCACTGAGCACCCTGAGGACTGAGCACCCAGCACCCTGAGTACTGAGCACCCAGCATCCTGAGTACTGAGCACCGATCACCCTGAGCACTGAGCACACAGCAACCCGAGCACTGAGCACCCAGCACCCTGAGTACTGAGCACCCTGAGTACTGAGCACACAGCACCCCGAGCACTGAGCACGCAGCAACCCGAGCACTGAGCACCCAGCACCCTGAGTACTGAGCACCCTGAGTACTGAGCACCCAGCACCTGAGTACTGAGCACCCTGAGTACTGAGCACCCTGAGTACTGAGCACCCAGCACCCTGAGTACTGAGCACCCTGAGTACTGAGCACCCAGCATCCTGAGTACTGAGCACCGATCACCCTGAGCACTGAGCACCCAGCAACCCGAGCACTGAGCACCCAGCACCCTGAGTACTGATCACCCTGAGTACTGAGCACCCAGCACCCTGAGCACTGAGCACCCAGCACCCTGAGTACTGAGCACCGAGCACCCTGAGTACTGAGCACCCAGCACCCTGAGCACTGAGCACCCAGCACCCTGAGTACTGAGCACCGAGCACCCTGAGTACTGAGCACCCAGCACCCTGGGTACTGAGCACCAAGCACCCTGAGTACTGAGCACCGAGCACCCCGAGTAGTGAGCACCCAGCACCCTGAGTACTGAGCACCCTGAGTACTGAGCACCCAGCACCCTGAGTAATGAGCACCCAGCACCCCGAGTACTGAGCACCCAGCACAGTGAGTACTGAGCACCCAGCACCCTGAGTACTGAGCACCCAGCACCCTGAGCACTGAGCACAAAGCACGCTGAGTACTGAGCACTGAGCACCGTGAGTACTGAGCACCGTGGACCCTGAGCACTGAGCACCCAGCACGCTGAGTACTGAGCACCCAGCACCCTGAGTTCTGAGCACTGAGCACTGAGCACCCAGCACCCTGAGTACTGAGCAGCCAGCACCCTGAGTACTGAGCACTGAGCACTGAGCACACTGAGCACTGAGCACCCAACACCCCGAGCACTGAGCACTGAGCACCCTGAGTACTGAACACTGAGCACTCTGAGTACTGAGCACCCAGCACCCTGAGTACTGAGCACCCAGCTCCCCGAGCACTGAGCACCGGGCACCCCGAGCACTGAGCACCCAGCACCCTGAGTACTGAGCACCCAGCACCCTGAGTACTGAGTACTGAGCACTGAGCACCCTGAGCACTGAGCACCCAGCATCCTGAGCACTGAGTACTGAGCACCCAGCACCCTGAGCACTGAGAACCCAGCACCCTGAGTACTGAGCACCCAGCACAAGGAGCACTGAGCACCCAGCACCCCGAGCACTGAGCACTTAGCACCCTTAGTACTGAGCACCGAGCACCCTGAGTACTGAGCACCCAGCACCCTGAGCACTGAGCACGGAGCACCCCGAGGACTGAGCACCCAGCACCGTGAGCACTGAGCACCCAGCACCTTGAGTACTGAGCACCGAGCACCCCGAGCACTGAGCACCCAGCACCCTAAATACTGAGCATCCAGCACCCTGAGCACTGAGCACCCAGCACCCCGAGCACTGAGCACCCAGCACCCTGAGTACTGAGCACCCAGCACCCTGAGTACTGAGCACCCAGCACTCCGAGCACTGAGCACCCAGCACCCTGAGCACTGAGCACCCAGCACCCTGAGTACTGAGCACCCAGCACCCCAAGCACTGAGCACCCAGCACCCTGAGTACTGAGCACCCAGCACCCTGAGTACTGAGCACCCAGCACTCCGAGCACTGAGCACCCAGCACCCTGAGCACTGAGCACCCAGCACCCTGAGTACTGAGCACCCAGCACTCCGAGCACTGAGCACCCAGCACCCTGAGCACTGAGCACCCAGCACCCTGAGTACTGAGCACCCAGCACCCCAAGCACTGAGCACCCAGCACCCTGAGTACTGAGCACCCAGCACCCTGAGTACTGAGCACCCAGCACTCCGAGCACTGAGCACCCAGCACCCTGAGCACTGAGCACCCAGCACCCTGAGTACTGAGCACCCAGCCCCCTCAGCACTGAGCACCCAGCACCCCGAGCACTGAGCACCCAGCACCCTGAGTACTGAGCACCCTGAGGACTGAGCACCGATCACCCTGAGCACTGAGCACCCAGCACCCTGAGTACTTAGCACCCAGCACACTGAGAACTGAGCACCCAGCACCCTGAGTACTGAGCACCCAGCACCCTGAGCACTGAGCACCCAGCACCCTGAGTCATGAGCACCCAGCACCCTGAGTACTTAGCACCCAGCACACTGAGCACTGAGCACCCAGCACCCTGAGTACTGAGCACCGAGCACCCTGAGTACTGAGCACGCAGTACCCTGAGTACTGAGCACCCAGCACCCTGAGTACTGAGCACCGAGCACCCTGAGTACTGAGCACCCAGCACCCGGAGCACTGAGCACCCAGCACCCTGAGTACTGAGCACCCAGCACCCTGAGCACTGAGCACCCAGCACCCTGAGTCATGAGCACCCAGCACCCTGAGTACTTAGCACCCAGCACACTGAGCACTGAGCACCCAGCACCCTGAGTACTGAGCACCGAGCACCCTGAGTACTGAGCACCCAGCATCCTGAGTACTGAGCACCCAGCACCCTGAGTACTGAGCACCGAGCATCCGGAGTTCGGAGCACCCTGCACCCCGAGCACTGAGCACCCAGCACCCTGAGCACTGAGCACCCTGAGGACTGAGCACCCAGCACCCTGAGTACTGAGCACCCAGCATCCTGAGTACTGAGCACCGATCACCCTGAGCACTGAGCACACAGCAACCCGAGCACTGAGCACCCAGCACCCTGAGTACTGAGCACCCTGAGTACTGAGCACACAGCACCCCGAGCACTGAGCACGCAGCAACCCGAGCACTGAGCACCCAGCACCCTGAGTACTGAGCACCCTGAGTACTGAGCACCCAGCACCTGAGTACTGAGCACCCTGAGTACTGAGCACCCTGAGTACTGAGCACCCAGCACCCTGAGTACTGAGCACCCTGAGTACTGAGCACCCAGCATCCTGAGTACTGAGCACCGATCACCCTGAGCACTGAGCACCCAGCAACCCGAGCACTGAGCACCCAGCACCCTGAGTACTGATCTCCCTGAGTACTGAGCACCCAGCACCCTGAGCACTGAGCACCCAGCACCCTGAGTACTGAGCACCGAGCACCCTGAATACTGAGCACCCAGCACCCTGAGCACTGAGCACCCAGCACCCTGAGTACTGAGCACCGAGCACCCTGAGTACTGAGCACCCAGCACCCTGGGTACTGAGCACCAAGCACCCTGAGTACTGAGCACCGAGCACCCCGAGTAGTGAGCACCCAGCACCCTGAGTACTGAGCACCCTGAGTACTGAGCACCCAGCACCCTGAGTAATGAGCACCCAGCACCCCGAGTACTGAGCACCCAGCACAGTGAGTACTGAGCACCCAGCACCCTGAGTACTGAGCACCCAGCACCCTGAGCACTGAGCAAAAAGCACGCTGAGTACTGAGCACTGAGCACCGTGAGTACTGAGCACCGTGGACCCTGAGCACTGAGCACCCAGCACGCTGAGTACTGAGCACCCAGCACCCTGAGTTCTGAGCACTGAGCACTGAGCACCCAGCACCCTGAGTACTGAGCAGCCAGCACCCTGAGTACTGAGCACTGAGCACTGAGCACACTGAGCACTGAGCACCCAACACCCCGAGCACTGAGCACTGAGCACCCTGAGTACTGAACACTGAGCACTCTGAGTACTGAGCACCCAGCACCCTGAGTACTGAGCACCCAGCTCCCCGAGCACTGAGCACCGGGCACCCCGAGCACTGAGCACCCAGCACCCTGAGTACTGAGCACCCAGCACCCTGAGTACTGAGTACTGAGCACTGAGCACCCTGAGCACTGAGCACCCAGCATCCTGAGCACTGAGTACTGAGCACCCAGCACCCTGAGCACTGAGAACCCAGCACCCTGAGTACTGAGCACCCAGCACAAGGAGCACTGAGCACCCAGCACCCCGAGCACTGAGCACTTAGCACCCTTAGTACTGAGCACCGAGCACCCTGAGTACTGAGCACCCAGCACCCTGAGCACTGAGCACGGAGCACCCCGAGGACTGAGCACCCAGCACCGTGAGCACTGAGCACCCAGCACCTTGAGTACTGAGCACCGAGCACCCCGAGCACTGAGCACCCAGCACCCTAAATACTGAGCATCCAGCACCCTGAGCACTGAGCACCCAGCACCCCGAGCACTGAGCACCCAGCACCCTGAGTACTGAGCACCCAGCACCCTGAGTACTGAGCACCCAGCACTCCGAGCACTGAGCACCCAGCACCCTGAGCACTGAGCACCCAGCACCCTGAGTACTGAGCACCCAGCACCCCAAGCACTGAGCACCCAGCACCCTGAGTACTGAGCACCCAGCACCCTGAGTACTGAGCACCCAGCACTCCGAGCACTGAGCACCCAGCACCCTGAGCACTGAGCACCCAGCACCCTGAGTACTGAGCACCCAGCCCCCTCAGCACTGAGCACCCAGCACCCCGAGCACTGAGCACCCAGCACCCTGAGTACTGAGCACCCTGAGGACTGAGCACCGATCACCCTGAGCACTGAGCACCCAGCACCCTGAGTACTTAGCACCCAGCACACTGAGCACTGAGCACCCAGCACCCTGAGTACTGAGCACCCAGCACCCTGAGCACTGAGCACCCAGCACCCTGAGTCATGAGCACCCAGCACCCTGAGTACTTAGCACCCAGCACACTGAGCACTGAGCACCCAGCACCCTGAGTACTGAGCACCGAGCACCCTGAGTACTGAGCACGCAGTACCCTGAGTACTGAGCACCCAGCACCCTGAGTACTGAGCACCGAGCACCCTGAGTACTGAGCACCCAGCACCCGGAGCACTGAGCACCCAGCACCCTGAGTACTGAGCACCCAGCACCCTGAGCACTGAGCACCCAGCACCCTGAGTCATGAGCACCCAGCACCCTGAGTACTTAGCACCCAGCACACTGAGCACTGAGCACCCAGCACCCTGAGTACTGAGCACCGAGCACCCTGAGTACTGAGCACCCAGCACCCTGAGTACTGAGCACCCAGCACCCTGAGTACTGAGCACCGAGCATCCGGAGTTCGGAGCACCCTGCACCCCGAGCACTGAGCACCCAGCACCCTGAGCACTGAGCACCCTGAGGACTGAGCACCCAGCACCCTGAGTACTGAGCACCCAGCATCCTGAGTACTGAGCACCGATCACCCTGAGCACTGAGCACACAGCAACCCGAGCACTGAGCACCCAGCACCCTGAGTACTGAGCACCCTGAGTACTGAGCACACAGCACCCCGAGCACTGAGCACGCAGCAACCCGAGCACTGAGCACCCAGCACCCTGAGTACTGAGCACCCTGAGTACTGAGCACCCAGCACCTGAGTACTGAGCACCCTGAGTACTGAGCACCCTGAGTACTGAGCACCCAGCACCCTGAGTACTGAGCACCCTGAGTACTGAGCACCCAGCATCCTGAGTACTGAGCACCGATCACCCTGAGCACTGAGCACCCAGCAACCCGAGCACTGAGCACCCAGCACCCTGAGTACTGATCACCCTGAGTACTGAGCACCCAGCACCCTGAGCACTGAGCACCCAGCACCCTGAGTACTGAGCACCGAGCACCCTGAGTACTGAGCACCCAGCACCCTGAGCACTGAGCACCCAGCACCCTGAGTACTGAGCACCGAGCACCCTGAGTACTGAGCACCCAGCACCCTGGGTACTGAGCACCAAGCACCCTGAGTACTGAGCACCAAGCACCCTGAGTACTGAGCACCGAGCACCCCGAGTAGTGAGCACCCAGCACCCTGAGTACTGAGCACCCTGAGTACTGAGCACCCAGCACCCTGAGTAATGAGCACCCAGCACCCCGAGTACTGAGCACCCAGCACAGTGTGTACTGAGCACCCAGCACCCTGAGTACTGAGCACCCAGCACCCTGAGCACTGAGCACAAAGCACGCTGAGTACTGAGCACTGAGCACCGTGAGTACTGAGCACCGTGGACCCTGAGCACTGAGCACCCAGCACGCTGAGTACTGAGCACCCAGCACCCTGAGTTCTGAGCACTGAGCACTGAGCACCCAGCACCCTGAGTACTGAGCAGCCAGCACCCTGAGTACTGAGCACTGAGCACTGAGCACCCTGAGTACTGAACACTGAGCACTCTGAGTACTGAGCACCCAGCACCCTGAGTACTGAGCACCCAGCTCCCCGAGCACTGAGCACCGGGCACCCCGAGCACTGAGCACCCAGCACCCTGAGTACTGAGCACCCAGCACCCTGAGTACTGAGTACTGAGCACTGAGCACCCTGAGCACTGAGCACCCAGCATCCTGAGCACTGAGTACTGAGCACCCAGCACCCTGAGCACTGAGAACCCAGCACCCTGAGTACTGAGCACCCAGCACAAGGAGCACTGAGCACCCAGCACCCCGAGCACTGAGCACTTAGCACCCTTAGTACTGAGCACCGAGCACCCTGAGTACTGAGCACCCAGCACCCTGAGCACTGAGCACGGAGCACCCCGAGGACTGAGCACCCAGCACCGTGAGCACTGAGCACCCAGCACCTTGAGTACTGAGCACCGAGCACCCCGAGCACTGAGCACCCAGCACCCTAAATACTGAGCATCCAGCACCCTGAGCACTGATCACCCAGCACCCCGAGCACTGAGCACCCAGCACCCTGAGTACTGAGCACCCAGCACCCTGAGTACTGAGCACCCAGCACTCCGAGCACTGAGCACCCAGCACCCTGAGCACTGAGCACCCAGCACCCTGAGTACTGAGCACCCAGCACCCCAAGCACTGAGCACCCAGCACCCTGAGTACTGAGCACCCAGCACCCTGAGTACTGAGCACCCAGCACTCCGAACACTGAGCACCCAGCAACCTGAGCACTGAACACCCAGCACCCTGAGTACTGAGCACCCAGCCCCCTCAGCACTGAGCACCCAGGACCCCGAGCACTGAGCACCCAGCACCCTGAGTACTGAGCACCCTGAGGACTGAGCACCGATCACCCTGAGCACTGAGCACCCAGCACCCTGAGTACTGAGCACCCAGTACCCTGAGTACTGAGCACCGAGCACCCCGAGCACTGAGCACCCAGCACCCTGAGCACTGAGCACCCAGCACCCTGAGTACTGAGCACCCAGCACCCTGAGTACTGAGCACCCAGCACCCTGAGCACTGAGCACCCAGCACCCTGAGTACTGAGCACCCAGCACCCTGAGTACTGAGCACCCAGCACCCTGAGTACTGAGCACCCAGCACCCTGAGTACTGAGCACCCAGCACCCTGAGTACTGAGCACCGAGCACCCCGAGTACTGAGCACCCAGCACCCCGAGCACTGAGCACCCAGCACCCTGAGCACTGAGCACCCAGCACCCCAAGCACTGAGCACCCAGCACCCTGAGTACTGAGTACTGAGCACCCTGAGTACTGACCACCCAGAACCCTGAGCACTGAGCACCCAGCACCCTGAGTACTGAGCACCGAGCACCCTGAGCACTGAGCACCCAGCACCAAGAGTACTGAGCACCGAGCATCCTGAGCACTGAGCACCGAGCACCCCGAGCACTGAGCACCCAGCACCCTGAGTACTGAGCACCCAGCACCAAAAGTACTGAGCACCGAGCACCCCGAGCACTGAGCACCCAGCACCCTGAGTACTGAGCACCCAGCACCAAAAGTACTGAGCACCGAGCACCCCGAGCACTGAGCACCCAGCACCCTGAGTAATGAGCACCCAGAACCCTGAGTACTGAGCACCCAGCACACTGAGCACTGAGCACAAAGCACGCTGAGTACTGAGCACTGAGCACCCTGAGTACTGAGCACCGAGGACCCTGAGCACTGAGCACCCAGCACGCTGAGTACTGAGCGCTGAGCACCCTGAGTACTGAGCACCGAGCACCCTGAGTACTGAGCACCCAGCACCCTGAGCACTGAGCAGCCAGCACCCTGAGCACTGAGCACCCAGCACCCCGAGCACTGAGCACCCAGCACCCTGAGTACTGAGCACCCAGCACCCTGAGTACTGAGCACCGAGCACCCCGAGCACTGAGCACCCAGCACCCTGAGCACTGAGCACCCTGAGGACTGAGCACCCAGCACCCTGAGTACTGAGCACCCAGCATCCTGAGTACTGGGCACCGATCACCCTGAGCACTGAGCACTCAGCAACCCGAGCACTGAGCACCCAGCACCCTGTGTACTGAGCACCCTGAGTACTGAGCACCAAGCACCCCGAGCACTGAGCACCCAGCACCCTGAGTACTGATCACCCTGAGTACTGAGCACCCAGAACCCTGAGTACTGAGCACCCTGAGTACTGAGCACCCAGCACCCTGAGCACTGAGCACCCAGCACCCTGAGTATTGAGCACCCAGCACCCTGAGCACTGAGCACACAGCACCATGAGTACTGAGCACCCAGCACCCTGAGTACTGAGCACCCAGCACCCTGAGTACTGAGCACCCAGCACCCTGAGTACTGAGCACCGAGCACCCCGAGTACTGAGCACCCAGCACCCTGAGTACTGAGCACCCAGCACCCTGAGCACTGAGCACCCTGAGTACTGAGCACTAAGCACCCAGAGCGCTGAGCACCCAGCACCCCAAGCACGGAGCACCCAGAACCCCGAGCACTGAGTACTGAGCACCCAGCACCCTGAGTACTGAGCACCGAGCTCCCCGAGCACTGAACGCCCTGAGTACTGAGCACCCAGCACCCCGATCACAGAGCACACAGCACCGTCAGCACTGAGCACCCAGCACCCCGAGCACTGAGCACCCAGCACCCTGAGTACTGAGCACCCTGAGGACTGAGCACCGATCACCCTGAGCACTGAGCACCCAACACCCTGAGTACTGAGCACCCAGCACCCTGAGTACTGAGCACCCAGCACGCTGAGTACTGAGCACCCAGCACACTGAGCACTGAGCACCCTGAGGACTGAGCACCCAGCACCCTGAGTACTGAGCACCCAGCATCCTGAGTACTGAGCACCGATCACCCTGAGCACTGAGCACCCAGCAACCCGAGCACTGAGCACCCAGCACCCTGAGTACTGAGCACACTGAGTACTGAGCACCCAGCACCCCGAGCACTGAGCACCCAGCACCCTGAGTACTGAGCACCCTGAGTACTGAGCACCCAGAACCCTGAGTACTGAGCACCCTGAGTACTGAGCACCCAGCACCCTGAGCACTGAGCACCCAGCACCCTGAGTACTGAGCACCCAGCACCCTGAGTACTGTGCACCCAGCACCCTGAGTACTGAGCACCCAGCACCCTGAGTACTGAGCAGCCAGCACGCTGAGTACTGAGCACCCAGCAACCTGAGCACTGAGCACCCTGAGTACTGAGCACCCAGCACCCTGAGCACTGAGCACCCAGCACCCTGAGTACTGAGCACCCAGCACCCTGAGTACTGAGCACCGAGCACTCCAAGCACTGAGCACCCAGCACCCTGAGCACTGAGCACCCAGCACCCTGAGTACTGAGCACCCAGCACCCTGAGTACTGAGCACCCAGCACCCTGAGCACTGAGCACCCAGCAACCTGAGTACTGAGCACCCAGCACCCTGAGTACTGAGCACCCAGCACACTGAGTACTGAGCACACAGCACCCTGAGTACTGAGCACCCAGCACCCTGAGTACTGAGCACCGAGCACCCCGAGTACTGAGCACCCAGCACCCCGAGCACTGAGCACCCAGCACCCTGAGCACTGAGCACCCAGCACCCCAAGCACTGAGCACCCAGCACCCTGAGTACTGAGTACTGAACACCCTGAGTACTGAGCACCCAGCACCCTGAGCACCCAGCACCCTGAGTACTGAGCACCGAGCACCCCGAGCACTGAGCACCCAGCACCCCGAGCACTGAGCACCCAGCACTGAGCACCCAGCACCCTGAGTACTGAGCACCCAGCACCCTGAGTACTGAGCACCGAGCACCCCGAGCATTGAGCACCGGGCACCCCGAGCACTGAGCACCCAGCACCCTGAGTACTGAGCACCCAGAACCCTGAGTACTGAGCACTGAGCAGTGAGCACACTGAGCACTGTGCACCCAGCATCTTGAGCACTGAGTACTGAGCACCCAGCACCCTGAGCACTGAGCACCCAGCACCCTGAGCACTGAGCACCCAGCACCCTGAGTACTGAGCACCCAGCACCCCGAGCACTGAGCACCCAGCACCCTGAGCACTGAGCTCCCAGCACCCCAAGCACTGAGCACCCAGCACCCTGAGTACTGAGTACTGAGCACCCTGAGTACTGAGCACCAAGCACCCTGAGTACTGAGCACCCAGCACTCCAAGCACTGAGCACCCAGCACCCTGAGCACTGAGCACCCAGCACCCTGAGTACTGAGCACACAGCACAGCGAGCACTGAGCACCCAGCACCCTGAGTAATGAGCACCCAGCACCCTGAGTACTGAGCACTGAGCACCCTGAGCACTGAGCACCCAGCACCCTGAGCACTGAGCACCCTGAGGACTGAGCACCGAGCACCCTGAGTACTGAGCACCCAGCATCCTGAGTAGTGAGCACCGATCACCCTGAGCACTGAGCACCCAGCAACCCAAACACTGAGCACCCAGCACCCTGAGTACTGAGCACCCTGAGTACTGAGCACCCAGCACCCCGAGCACTGAGCACGCAGCACCCTGAGTACTGAGCACCCAGAGTACTGAGCACCCAGCACCCTGAGTACTGAGCACCCTGAGTACTGAGCACCCAGCACCCTGAGCACTGAGCACCCAGCACCCTGAGAACTGAGCACCCAGCACCCTGAGCACTGAGCACCCAGCACCCTGAGTACTGAGCACCCAGCACCCTGAGTACTTTGCACCCAGCACCCTGAGCACTGAGCACCCAGCACCCTGAGTACTGAGCACCGAGCACCCTGAGTACTGAGCACCCCGCACCCTGAGTACTGAGCACCCAGCACCAAGAGTACTGAGCATCGAGCACCCCGAGCACTGAGCACCCAGCACCCTGAGTAATGAGCACCCAGCACCCCGAGTACTGAGCACCCAGCACCGTGAGTACTGAGCACCCAGCACCCTGAGTACTGAGCGCCCAGCACCCTGAGCACTGAGCACAAAGCACGCTGAGTACTGAGCACTGAGCACCCTGAGTACTGAGCACCAAGGACCCTGAGCATTGAGCACCCAGCACGCTGAGTACTGAGCGCTGAGCACCCTGAGTACTGAGCACCGAGCACCCTGAGTACTGAGCACCCAGCACCCTGAGCAATGAGCAGCCAGCACCCTGAGCACTGAGCACCCAGCACCCCGAGCACTGAGCACCCAGCACCATGAGCACTGAGCACCCAGCACCCCGAGTACTGAGCACCCAGCACCCTGAGTACTGAGCACCGAGCAACCCGAGCACTGAGCACCCAGCACCCCGAGCACTGAGCACCCAGCACCCCGAGAATGAGCACCCAGCACCCTGAGTACTGAGCACCCAGCACCCTGAGCACTGAGCACCCAGCACCCTGAGTACTGAGCACCCAGCATCCTGAGAACTTAGCACCCAGCACCCTGAGCACTGAGCACCCAGCACCCTGAGTACTGAGCACCGAGCACCCTGAGTACTGAGCACCCAGCACCCTGAGTACTGAGCACCGAGCACCCCGAGTACTGAGCACCCATCACCCTGAGCACTGAGCACCCAGCACCCTGAGTACTGAGCACCCAGCACCCTGAGTACTGAGCACGCAGCACCCCGAGCACTGAGCACCCTGAGTACTGAGCACTAAACACCCAGAGCGCTGAGCACCCAGCAGCCCAAGCACGGAGCACCCAGGACCCCGAGCACTGAGTACTGAGCACCCAGCACCCTGAGTACTGAGCACCGAGCTCCCCGAGCACTGAGCACCCTGAGTACTGAGCACCCAGCACCCCGATCACAGAGCACCCAGCACACTCAGCACTGAGGACCCAGCACCCCGAGCACTGAGCACCGAGCACCCTGAGTACTGAGCACCCTGAGGACTGAGCACCGATCACCCTGAACACTGAGCACCCAGCACCCTGAGTACTGAGCACCCAGCACCCTGAGTACTGAGCACCGAGCACTCCGAGCATTGAGCACCCAGCACCCTGAGCACTGAGCACCCAGCACCCTGAGTACTGAGCACCCAGCACCCTGAGTACTGAGCACCCAGCACCCTGAGTACTGAGCACCCAGCACCAAGAGTACTGAGCACCGAGCACCCTGAGTAATGAGCACCCAGCACCCCGAGTACTGAGCACCCAGCACCGTGAGTACTGAGCACCCAGCACCCTGAGTACTGAGCACCCAGCACCCTGAGCACTGAGCAAAAAGCACGCTGAGTACTGAGCACTGAGCACCCTGAGTACTGAGCACCGAGCACCCTGAGTACTGAGCACCCAGCACCCTGAGCACTGAGCAGCCAGCACCCTGAGCACTGAGCACCCAGCACCCCGAGCACTGAGCACCCAGCAACCTGAGCACTGAGCACCCAGCACCCCGAGTACTGAGCACCCAGCACCCTGAGTACTGAGCACAGAGCACCCCGAGCACTGAGCACCCAGCACCCCGAGAATGAGCACCCAGCACCCTGAGTACTGAGAACCGAGCACCCTGAGTACTGAGCACCCAGCACCCTGAGCACTGAGCACCCAGCACCCCGAGTACTGAGCAAACAGCACCCCGGGCACTGAGCACCCAGCACCCCGAGAATGAGCACCCAGCACCCTGAGTACTGAGCACCCAGCACCCTGAGTACTGAGCACCCAGCACCCCGAGCACTGAGCTCCCTGAGTACTTTGCACCCAGCACCCTGAGTACTGAGCACTAAGCACACAGAGCGCTGAGCACCCAGCACCCCAAGCACGGAGCACCCAGGACCCCGAGCACTGAGTACTGAGCACCCAGCACCCTGAGTACTGAGCACCGAGCTCCCCGAGCCCTGAGCACCCTGAGTACTGAGCACACAGCACCCCGATCACAGAGCACCCAGCACCCTCAGCACTGAGCACCCAGCACCCCGAGCACTGAGCACCCAGCACCCTGAGTACTGAGCACCCTGAGGACTGAGCACCGATCACACTGAGCACTGAGCACCCAGCACCCTGAGTACTGAGCACCCTGAGTACTGAGCACCCAGCACCCTGAGTACTGAGCACTGAGCACCCCGAGTACTGAGCACCCAGCACCCTGAGCACTGAGCACCCAGCACCCCGAGCACTGAGCACGCAGCGCCCTGAGTACTGAGCACCCAGCACCCTGAGCACTGAGCAAAAAGCACGCTGAGTACTGAGCACTGAGCACCCTGAGTACTGAGCACTGAGCACCCCGAGTACTGAGCACCCAGCACCCTGAGCACTGAGCACCCAGCACCCCGAGCACTGAGCACCCAGCACCCTGAGTACTGAGCACCCTGAGTACTGAGCACCTAGCACCCCGAGCACTGAGCACCCAGCACCCTGAGCACTGAGCACCCTGCAACCTGAGTACTGAGCATCAAGCACCCTGAGCACTGATCACCCAGCACCCTGAGCACTGAGCACCCAGCACCCTGAGCACTGAGCACCCAGCACCCTGAGTACTGAGCACCCAACGTACTGAGCATCGAGCACCCCGAGCACTGAGCACCCAGCACCCTGAGTACTGAGCACCCAGCACCCCGAGCACTGAGCACCCAGCACCCTGAGTACTGAGCACCGAGCACCCTGAGTACTGAGCACCGAGCACCCCGAACACTGAGCACCCAGCACCCTGAGCACTGAGCACCCTGACGACTGAGCACCCAGCACGCTGAGTACTGAGCACCCAGCATCCTGAGTACTGAGCACCGATCACCCTGAGCACTGAGCACCCAGCAACCCGAGCACTGAGCACCCAGCACCCTGAGTACTTAGCACCCTGAGTACTGACCACCCAGCACCCCGAGCACTGAGCACCCAGGACCCTGAGTACTGAGCACCCTGAGTACTGAGCACCCAGCACCCTGAGTACTGAGCACCCTGAGTACTGAGCACCCAGCACCCTGAGCACTGAGCACCCAGCACCCTGAGTACTGAGCACCCAGCACCCTGAGCACTGAGCACCCAGCACCCTGAGTACTGAGCACCCAGCACCCTGAGAACTTAGCACCCAGCACCCTGAGCACTGAGCACTTATCACCCTGAGTACTGAGCACCGAGCACCCTGAGTACTGAGCACCCAGCACCCTGAGTACTGAGCACCCAGCACCATGAGTACTGAGCACCGAGCACCCCGAGTACTGAGCACCCAGCACCCTGAGCACTGAGCACCCAGCACCCTGAGTACTGAGCACCCAGCACCCTGAGTACTGAGCACGCAGCACCCCGAGCACTGAGCACCCTGAGTACTGAGCACTAAGCACCCAGAGCGCTGAGCACCCAGCACCCCAAGCACGGAGCATCCAGGACCCCGAGCACTGAGTACTGAGCACCCAGCACCCTGAGTACTGAGCACCGAGCTCCCTGAGCACTGAGCACCCTGAGTACTGAGCACCCAGCACCCCGATCACAGAGCACCCAGCACACTCAGCACTGAGGACCCAGCACACCGAGCACTGAGCACCGAGCACCCTGAGTACTGAGCACCCTGAGGACTGAGCACCGATCACCCTGAACACTGAGCACCCAGCACCCTGAGTACTGAGCACCCAGCACCCTGAGTACTGATCACCGAGCACTCCGAGCACTGAGCACCCAGCACCCTGAGCACTGAGCACCCAGCACCCTGAGTACTGAGCACCCAGCACCCTGAGTACTGAGCACCCAGCACCCTGAGTACTGAGCACCCAGCACCAAGAGTAGTGAGCACCGAGCATCCTGAGCACTGAGCACCGAGCACCCCGAGCACTGAGCACCCAGCAGCCTGACTACTGAGCACCCAGCACCAAGAGTACTGAGCATCGAGCACCCCGAGTACTGAGCACCCAGCACCGTGAGTACTGAGCACCCAGCACCCTGAGTACTGAGCATCCAGCACCCTGAGCACTGAGCACAAAGCACGCTGAGTACTGAGCACTGAGCACCCTGAGTACTGAGCACCAAGGACCCTGAGCACTGAGCACCCAGCACGCTGAGTACTGAGCGCTGAGCACAATGAGTACTGAGCACCGAGCACCCTGAGTACTGAGCACCCAGCACCCTGAGCACTGAGCAGCCAGCACCCTGAGCAGTGAGCACCCAGCACCCCGAGCACTGAGCACCCAGCACCCTGAGCACTGAGCACCCAGCACCCCGAGTACTGAGCACCCAGCACCCTGAGTACTGAGCACCGAGCAACCCGAGCACTGAGCACCCAGCACCCCGAGCACTGAGCACCCAGCACCCCGAGAATGAGCACCCAGCACCCTGAGTACTGAGCACCCAGCACCCTGAGCACTGAGCACTCAGCACCCTGAGTACTGAGCACCCAGCACCCTGAGAACTTAGCACCCAGCACCCTGAGCACTGAGCACCCAGCACCCTGAGTACTGAGCACCGAGCACCCTGAGTACTGAGCACCCAGCACCCTGAGTACTGAGCACCCAGCACCCTGAGTACTGAGCACCGAGCACCCCGAGTACTGAGCACCCAGCACCCTGAGCACTGAGCACCCAGCACCCTGAGTACTGAGCACCCAGCACCCTGAGTACTGAGCACGCAGCACCCCGAGCACTGAGCACCCTGAGTACTGAGCACTAAACACCCAGAGCGCTGAGCACCCAGCACCCCAAGCACGGAGCACCCAGGACCACGAGCACTGAGTACTGAGCACCCAGCACCCTGAGTACTGAGCACCGAGCTCCCCGAGCACTGAGCACCGTGAGTACTGAGCACCAAGCACCCCGATCACAGAGCACACAGCACACTCAGCACTGAGGACCCAGCACCCCGAGCACTGAGCACCAAGCACCCTGAGTAATGAGCACCCTTAGGACTGAGCACCGATCACCCTGAACACTGAGCACCCAGCACCCTGAGTACTGAGCACCCAGCACCCTGAGTACTCAGCACCGAGCTCCCCGAGCACTGAACGCCCTGAGTACTGAGCACCCAGCACCCCGATCACAGAGCACCCAGCACCGTCAGCACTGAGCACCCAGCACCCCGAGCACTGAGCACCCAGCACCCTGAGTACTGAGCACCCTGAGGACTGAGCACCGATCACCCTGAGCACTGAGCACCCAACACCCTGAGTACTGAGCACCCAGCACCCTGAGTACTGAGCACCCAGCACGCTGAGTACTGAGCACCCAGCACACTGAGCACTGAGCACCCTGAGGACTGAGCACCCAGCACCCTGAGTACTGAGCACCCAGCATCCTGAGTACTGAGCACCGATCACCCTGAGCACTGAGCACCCAGCAACCCGAGCACTGAGCACCCAGCACCCTGAGTATTGAGCACACTGAGTACTGAGCACCCAGCACCCCGAGCACTGAGCACCCAGCACCCTGAGTACTGAGCACCCTGAGTACTGAGCACCCAGAACCCTGAGTACTGAGCACCCTGAGTACTGAGCACCCAGCACACTGAGCACTGAGCACCCAGCACCCTGAGTACTGAGCACCCAGCACCCTGAGTACTGTGCACCCAGCACCCTGAGTACTGAGCACCCAGCACCCTGAGTACTGAGCAGCCAGCACGCTGAGTACTGAGCACCCAGCAACCTGAGCACTGAGCACCCTGAGTACTGAGCACCCAGCACCCTGAGTACTGAGCACCCAGCACCCTGAGCACTGAGCACCCAGCAACCTGAGTACTGAGCACCCAGCACCCTGAGTACTGAGCACCCAGCACACTGAGTACTGAGCACCCAGCACCCTGAGTACTGAGCACCCAGAACCCTGAGTACTGAGCACCGAGCACCCCGAGTACTGAGCACCCAGCACCCTGAGCACTGAGCACCCAGCACCCTGAGCACTGAGCACCCAGCACCCCAAGCACTGAGCACCCAGCACCCTGAGTACTGAGTACTGAACACCCTTAGTACTGAGCACCCAGCACCCTGAGCACCCAGCAGCCTGAGTACTGAGCACCGAGCACCCCGAGCACTGAGCACCCAGCACCCCGAGCACTGAGCACCCAGCAGTGAGCACCCAGCACCCTGAGTACTGAGCACCCAGCACCCTGAGTACTGAGCACCGAGCACCCCGAGCATTGAGCACCTGGCACCCCGAGCACTGAGCACCCAGCACCCTGAGTACTGAGCACCCAGCACCCTGAGTACTGAGCACTGAGCAGTGAGCACACTGAGCACTGAGCACCCAGCATCCTGAGCACTGAGTACTGAGCACCCAGCACCCTGAGCACTGAGCACCCAGCACCCTGAGCACTGAGCACCCAGCACCCTGAGTACTGAGCACCCAGCACCCCGAGCACTGAGCACCCAGCACCCTGAGCACTGAGCTCCCAGCACCCCAAGCACTGAGCACCCAGCACCCTGAGTACTGAGTACTGAGCACCCTGAGTACTGAGCACCAAGCACCCTGAGTACTGAGCACCCAGCACTCCAAGCACTGAGCACCAAGCACCCTGAGCACTGAGCACCCAGCACCCTGAGTACTGAGCACCCAGCACCCTGAGTAATGAGCACCCAGCACCCTGAGTACTGAGCACTGAGCACCCTGAGCACTGAGCACCCAGCACCCTGAGCACTGAGCACCCTGAGGACTGAGCACCGAGCACCCTGAGTACTGAGCACCCAGCATCCTGAGTAGTGAGCACCGATCACCCTGAGCACTGAGCACCCAGCAACCCAAGCACTGAGCACCCAGCACCCTGAGTACTGAGCACCCTGAGTACTGAGCACCCAGCACCCCGAGCACTGAGCACGCAGCACCCTGAGTACTGAGCACCCAGAGTACTGAGCACCCAGCACCCTGAGTACTGAGCACCCTGAGTACTGAGCACCCAGCACCCTGAGCACTGAGCACCCAGCACCCTGAGAACTGAGCACCCAGCACCCTGAGCACTGAGCACCCAGCACCCTGAGTACTGAGCACCCAGCACCCTGAGTACTTTGCACCCAGCACCCTGAGCACTGAGCACCCAGCACCCTGAGTACTGAGCACCGAGCACCCTGAGTACTGAGCACCCAGCACCCTGAGTACTGAGCACCCAGCACCCTGAGTACTGATCACCGAGCACCCCGAGTACTGAGCACCCAGCACCCTGAGCACTGAGCACCCAGCACCCTGAGTACTGAGCACCCAGCACCCTGAGTACTGAGCACCCAGCACCCCGAGCACTGAGCACCCTGAGTACTGAGCACCCAGCACCCTGAGTACTGAGCACTAAGCACCCAGAGCGCTGAGCTCCCAGCACCCCAAGCACGGAGCACCCAGGACCCCGAGCACTGAGTACTGAGCACCCAGCACCCTGATTACTGAGCACCGAGCTCCCCGAGCACTGAGCACCCTGAGTACTGAGCACCCAGCACCCCGATCACAGAGCACCCAGCACCCTCAGCACTGAGCACCCAGCACCCCGAGCACTGAGCACCCAGCACCCTGAGTACTGAGCACCCTGAAGACTGAGCACCGATCACCCTGAGCACTGAGCACCCAGCACCCTGAGTACTGAGCACCCAGCACCCTGAGTACTGAGCACCGAGCACCCCGAGCACTAAGCACCCAGCACCCTGAGCACTGAGCACCCAGCACCCTGAGTACTGAGCACCCTGAGTACTGAGCACCTAGCACCCCGAGCACTGAGCACCCAGCACCCTGAGCACTGAGCACCCTGCACCCTGAGTACTGAGCATCAAGCACCCTGAGCACTGAGCACACAGCACCCCGATCACAGAGCACCCAGCACCCTCAGCACTGAGCACCCAGCACCCCGAGCAATGAGCACCCAGCACCCTGAGTACTGAGCACCCAGCACCCCGAGCACTGAGCACCCAGCACCCTGAGTACTGAGCAACGAGCACCCTGAGTACTGAGCACCCAGCACCCCGAGGACTGAGCACCCAGCACCCCGAGTACTGAGCACCCAGCACTGAGCACCCAGCACCCTGAGTACTGAGCACCCAGCACCCTGAGTACTGAGCACCGAGCACCACGAGCATTGAGAACCGGGCACCCCGAGCACTGAGCACCCAGCACCCTGAGTAATGAGCACCCAGCACCCCGAGTACTGAGCACCCAGCACCTTGAGTACTGAGCACCCAGCACCCTGAGTACTGAGCACCCAGCACCCTGAGCACTGAGCACAAAGCACGCTGAGTACTGAGCACTGAGCACCCTGAGTACTGAGCACCAAGGACCATGAGCACTGAGCACCCAGCACGCTGAGTACTGAGCGCTGAGCACCCTGAGTACTGAGCACCGAGCACCCTGAGTACTGAGGACCCAGCACACCGAGCACTGAGCACCCAGCACCCTGAGCACTGAGCACCCAGCACCCCGAGTACTGAGCACCCAGCACCCTGAGTACTGAGCACCGAGCACCCCGAGCACTGAGCACCCAGCACCCCGAGAATGAGCACGCAGCACCCTGAGTACTGAGAACCGAGCACCCTGAGTACTGAGCACCCAGCACCCCGAGTACTGAGCAAACAGCACCCCGAGCACTGAGCACTCAGCACCCCGAGAATGAGCACCCAGCACCCTGAGTACTGAGCACCTAGCACCCTGAGTACTGAGCACCCAGCACCCCAAGCACTGAGCACCCTGAGTACTTTGCACCCAGCACCCTGAGTACTGAGCACTAAGCACCCAGAGCGCTGAGCACCCAGCACCCCAAGCACGGAGCACCCAGGACCCCGAGCACTGAGTACTGAGCACCCAGCACCCTGAGGACTGAGCACCGAGCTCCCCGAGCACTGAGCACCCTGAGAACTTAGCACCCAGCACCCCGAGCACTGAGCACCCAGCACCCCGAGTACTGAGCACCCAGCACCCCGAGTACTGAGCACCCAGCACGCTGAGTACTGAGCGCTGAGCACCCTGAGTACTGAGCACCGAGCACCCTGAGTACTGAGCACCCAGCACCCTGAGCACTGAGCAGCCAGCACCCTGAGCACTGAGCACCCAGCACACCGAGCACTGAGCACCCAGCACCCTGAGTACTGAGCACCCAGCACCCTGAGTACTGAGCACTCAGCACACTGAGTACTGAGCACCGAGCACCCCGAACACTGAGCACCCAGCACCCTGAGCACTGAGCACCCTGAGGACTGAGCACCCAGCACGCTGAGTACTGAGCACCCAGCATCCTGAGTACTGAGCACCGATCACCCTGAGCACTGAGCACCCAGCAATCCGAGCACTGAGCACCCAGCACCCTGAGTACTTAGCACCCTGAGTACTGACCACCCAGCACCCCGAGCACTGAGCACCCAGGACCCTGAGTACTGAGCACCCTGAGTACTGAGCACCCAGTACCCTGAGTACTGAGCACCCTGAGTACTGAGCACCCAGCACCCTGAGCACTGAGCACCCAGCACCCTGAGTACTGAGCACCCAGTACCCTGAGCACTGAGCACCCAGCACCCTGAGTACTGAGCACCCAGCACCCTGAGAACTTAGCACCCAGCACCCTGAGCACTGAGCACCCAGCAGCCTGAGTACTGAGCACCGAGCACCCTGAGTACTGAGCACCCAGCACCCTGAGTACTGAGCACCCAGCACCCTGAGTACTGAGCACCGAGCACCCCGAGTACTGAGCACCCAGCACCCTGAGCACTGAGCACCCAGCACCCTGAGTACTGAGCACCCAGCACCCTGAGTACTGAGCAAGCAGCACCCCGAGCACTGAGCACCCTGAGTACTGAGCACTAAGCACCCAGAGCGCTGAGCACCCAGCACCCCAAGCACGGAGCACCCAGGACCCCGAGCACTGAGTACTGAGCACCCAGCACCCTGAGTACTGAGCACCGAGCTCCCCGAGCACTGAGCACCCTGAGTAATGAGCACCCAGCACCCCGATCACAGAGCACCCAGCACACTCAGCACTGAGGACCCAGCACCCCGAGCACTGAGCACCGAGCACCCTGAGTACTGAGCACCCTGAGGACTGAGCACCGATCACCCTGAACACTGAGCACCCAGCACCCTGAGTACTGAGCACCCAGCACCCTGAGTACTGAGCACCGAGCACTCCGAGCACTGAGCACCCAGCACCCTGAGCACTGAGCACCCAGCACCCTGAGTACTGAGCACCAAGCACCCTGAGTACTGAGCACCCAGCACCCTGAGTACTGAGCATCCAGCACCAAGAGTACTTAGCACCGAGCATCCTGAGCACTGAGCACCGAGCACCCCGAGCACTGAGCACCCAGCAGCCTGAGTACTGAGCACCCAGCACCAAGAGTACTGAGCATCGAGCACCCCGAGCACTGAGCACCCAGCACCCTGAGTAATGAGCACCCAGCACCCCGAGTACTGAGCACCCAGCACCGTGAGTACTGAGCACCCAGCACCCTGAGTACTGAGCTCCCAGCACCCTGAGCACTGAGCACAAAGCACGCTGAGTACTGAGCACTGAGCACCCTGAGTACTGAGCACCAAGGACCCTGAGCACTGAGCACCCAGCACCCCGAGCACTGAGCACCCAGCACCCTGAGCACTGAGCACCCAGCACCCCGAGTACTGAGCACCCAGCACCCTGAGTACTGAGCACCGAGCACCCCGAGCACTGAGCACCCAGCACCCCGAGCACTGAGCACCCAGCACCCCGAGAATGAGCACCCAGCACCCTGAGTACTGAGAACCGAGCACCCTGAGTACTGAGCACCCAGCACCCTGAGCACTGAGCACCCAGCACCCCGAGTACTGAGCAAACAGCACCCCGAGCACTGAGCACCCAGCACCCCGAGAATGAGCACCCAGCACCCTGAGTACTGAGCACCCAGCACCCTGAGTACGGAGCACCCAGCACCCCGAGCACTGAGCACCCTGAGTACTTTGCACCCAGCACCCTGAGTACTGAGCACCCAGCACCCTGAGTACTGAGCACCCAGCACCCTGAGTACTGAGCACCGAGCACCCCGAGTACTGAGCACACAGCACCCTGAGCACTGAGCACCCAGCACCCCGAGCACTGAGCACGCAGCACCCTGAGTACTGAGCACCCAGCACCCCGAGCACTGAGCACCCAGCACCCTGAGCACTGAGCACCCAGCACCCTGAGCACTGAGCACCCAGCACCCTGAGTACTGAGCACCCAACGTACTGAGCATCGAGCACCCCGAGCACTGAGCACCCAGCACCCTGAGTACTGAGCACCCAGCACCCCGAGCACTGAGCACCCAGCACCCTGAGTACTGAGCACCGAGCACCCTGAGTACTGAGCACCCAGCACCCCGAGCACTGAGCATCCAGCACCCCGAGCACTGAGCACCCAGCACTGAGCACCCAGCACCCTGAGTACTGAGCACCCAGCACCCTGAGTACTGAGCACCGAGCACCCCGAGCATTGAGCACCGGGCACCCCGAGCACTGAGCACCCAGCACCCTGAGTACTGAGCACCCAGCACCCAGAGTACTGAGCACTGAGCACCCTGAGCACTGAGCACCCAGCACCCTGAGTAATGAGCACCCAGCACCCCGAATACTGAGCACCCAGCTCCGTGAGTACTGAGCAACCAGCACCCCGAGCACTGAGCACCCAGCACCCTGAGTACTGAGCACCCAGTACCCTGAGCACTGAGCACCCAGCACCCTGAGTACTGAGCACCCAGCACCCTGAGAACTTAGCACCCAGCACCCTGAGCACTGAGCACCCAGCAGCCTGAGTACTGAGCACCGAGCACCCTGAGTACTGAGCACCCAGCACCCTGAGTACTGAGCACCCAGCACCCTGAGTACTGAGCACCGAGCACCCCGAGTACTGAGCACCCAGCACCCTGAGCACTGAGCACCCAGCACCCTGAGTACTGAGCACCCAGCACCCTGAGTACTGAGCAAGCAGCACCCCGAGCACTGAGCACCCTGAGTACTGAGCACTAAGCACCCAGAGCGCTGAGCACCCAGCACCCCAAGCACGGAGCACCCAGGACCCCGAGCACTGAGTACTGAGCACCCAGCACCCTGAGTACTGAGCACCGAGCTCCCCGAGCACCCAGCACCCTGAGTAATGAGCACCCAGCACCCCGATCACAGAGCACCCAGCACACTCAGCACTGAGGACCCAGCACCCCGAGCACTGAGCACCGAGCACCCTGAGTACTGAGCACCCTGAGGACTGAGCACCGATCACCCTGAACACTGAGCACCCAGCACCCTGAGTACTGAGCACCCAGCACCCTGAGTACTGAGCACCGAGCACTCCGAGCACTGAGCACCCAGCACACTGAGCACTGAGCACCCAGCACCCTGAGTACTGAGCACCAAGCACCCTGAGTACTGAGCACCCAGCACCCTGAGTACTGAGCATCCAGCACCAAGAGTACTTAGCACCGAGCATCCTGAGCACTGAGCACCGAGCACCCCGAGCACTGAGCACCCAGCAGCCTGAGTACTGAGCACCCAGCACCAAGAGTACTGAGCATCGAGCACCCCGAGCACTGAGCACCCAGCACCCTGAGTAATGAGCACCCAGCACCCCGAGTACTGAGCACCCAGCACCGTGAGTACTGAGCACCCAGCACCCTGAGTACTGAGCTCCCAGCACCCTGAGCACTGAGCACAAAGCACGCTGAGTACTGAGCACTGAGCACCCTGAGTACTGAGCACCAAGGACCCTGAGCACTGAGCACCCAGCACCCCGAGCACTGAGCACCCAGCACCCTGAGCACTGAGCACCCAGCACCCCGAGTACTGAGCACCCAGCACCCTGAGTACTGAGCACCGAGCACCCCGAGCACTGAGCACCCAGCACCCCGAGCACTGAGCACCCAGCACCCCGAGAATGAGCACCCAGCACCCTGAGTACTGAGAACCGAGCACCCTGAGTACTGAGCACCCAGCACCCTGAGCACTGAGCACCCAGCACCCCGAGTACTGAGCAAACAGCACCCCGAGCACTGAGCACCCAGCACCCCGAGAATGAGCACCCAGCACCCTGAGTACTGAGCACCCAGCACCCTGAGTACGGAGCACCCAGCACCCCGAGCACTGAGCACCCTGAGTACTTTGCACCCAGCACCCTGAGTACTGAGCACCCAGCACCCTGAGTACTGAGCACCCAGCACCCTGAGTACTGAGCACCGAGCACCCCGAGTACTGAGCACACAGCACCCTGAGCACTGAGCACCCAGCACCCCGAGCACTGAGCACGCAGCACCCTGAGTACTGAGCACCCAGCACCCCGAGCACTGAGCACCCAGCACCCTGAGCACTGAGCACCCAGCACCCTGAGCACTGAGCACCCAGCACCCTGAGTACTGAGCACCCAACGTACTGAGCATCGAGCACCCCGAGCACTGAGCACCCAGCACCCTGAGTACTGAGCACCCAGCACCCCGAGCACTGAGCACCCAGCACCCTGAGTACTGAGCACCGAGCACCCTGAGTACTGAGCACCCAGCACCCCGAGCACTGAGCATCCAGCACCCCGAGCACTGAGCACCCAGCACTGAGCACCCAGCACCCTGAGTACTGAGCACCCAGCACCCTGAGTACTGAGCACCGAGCACCCCGAGCATTGAGCACCGGGCACCCCGAGCACTGAGCACCCAGCACCCTGAGTACTGAGCACCCAGCACCCAGAGTACTGAGCACTGAGCACCCTGAGCACTGAGCACCCAGCACCCTGAGTAATGAGCACCCAGCACCCCGAATACTGAGCACCCAGCTCCGTGAGTACTGAGCAACCAGCACCCCGAGAACTGAGCACCCAGCACCCTGAGTAATGAGCACCCAGCACCCTGAGTACTGAGCACTGAGCACACTGAGCACTGAGCACCCAGCACCCTGAGTACTGAGCACCCAGCACCCTGAGCACTGAGCACCCAGCACCCCAAGCACTGAGCACCCAGCACCCTGAGTACTGAGTACTGAGCACCCTGAGTACTGAGCACCCAGCACTCTGAGCACTGAGCACCCAGCACCCTGAGTAATGAGCACCGAGCACCCTGAGCACTGAGCACCCAGCACCCTGAGTACTGAGCACCCAGCACCAAGAGTACTGAGCACCGAGCCCCCCGAGCACTGAGCACCGAGCACCCTGAGTAATGAGCACCCAGCACCCCGAGCACTGAGCACCCAGCACCAAGAGTACTGAGCACTGAGCACCCTGAGTACTGAGCACTAAGCACCCTGAGCGCTGAGCAACCAGCACCCCAAGCATGGAGCACCCAGGCCCCCTAGCACTGAGTACTGAGCACCCAGCACCCTGAGTACTGAGCACCGAGCTCCCCGAGCACTGAGCACCCTGAGTACTGAGTACCCAGCAGCCCGATCACAGAGCACCCAGCACACTCAGCACTGAGCACCCAGCACCCCGAGCACTGAGCACCCAGCACCCTGAGTACTGAGCACCCTGAGGACTGTGCACCGATCACCCTGAGCACTGAGCACCCAGCACCCTGAGTACTGAGCACCCAGCACCCTGAGTACTGAGCACCGAGCACTCCGAGCACTGAGCACCCAGCACCCTGAGCACTGAGCACCCAGCACCCTGAGTACTGAGCACCGAGCACCCTGAGTACTGAGCACCCAGCACCCTGAGTACTGAGCACCCAGCAGCAAGAGTACTGAGCACCGAGCATCCTGAGCACTGAGCACCGAGCACCCCGAGCACTGAGCACCCAGCACCCTGAGTAATGAGCACCCAGCACCCTGAGTACTGAGCACCCAGCACCGTGAGTACTGAGCACCCAGCATCCTGAGTACTGAGCACCGAGCACCCCGAGCACTGAGCACCCAGCACCCCGAGAATGAGCACGCAGCACCCTGAGTATTGAGAACCGAGCACCCTGAGTACTGAGCACCCAGCACCCCGAGTACTGAGCAATCAGCACCCTGAGCACTGAGCACTCAGCACCCCGAGAATGAGCACCCAGCACCCTGAGTACTGAGCACCTAGCACCCTGAGTACTGAGCACCCAGCACCCCGAGCACTGAGCACCCTGAGAACTTTTCACCCAGCACCCTGAGTACTGAGCACTAAGCACCCAGAGCGCTGAGCACCCAGCACCCCAAGCACGGAGCACCCAGGACCCCGAGCACTGAGTACTGAGCACCCAGCACCCTGAGTACTGAGCACCGAGCTCCCCGAGCACTGAGCACCCTGAGTACTTAGCACCAAGCACACCGAGCACTGAGCACCCAGCACTCCGAGTACTGAGCACCCAGCACCCCGAGCACTGAGCACCCAGCACCCTGAGCACTGAGCACCCAGCACCCCAAGCACTGAGCACCCAGCACCCTGAGTACTGAGTACTGAGCACCCTGAGTACTGAGCACCCAGCACCCTGAGCACTGAGCACCCAGCACCCTGAGTACTGAGCACTGAGCACCCTGAGTACTGAGCACCCAGCACCCTGAGTATTGAGCACCCAGCAGCAAGAGTACTGAGCACCGAGCATCCTGAGCACTGAGCACCCAGCACCCCGAGTACTGAGCAAACAGCACCCCGAGCACTGAGCACCCAGCACCCCGAGAATGAGCACCCAGCACCCTGAGTACTGAGCACCCAGCACCCTGAGTACGGAGCACCCAGCACCCCGAGCACTGAGCACCCTGAGTACTTTGCACCCAGCACCCTGAGTACTGAGCACCCAGCACCCTGAGTACTGAGCACCCAGCACCCTGAGTACTGAGCACCGAGCACCCCGAGTACTGAGCACACAGCACCCTGAGCACTGAGCAACCAGCACCCCGAGCACTGAGCACGCAGCACCCTGAGTACTGAGCACCCAGCACCCCGAGCACTGAGCACCCAGCACCCTGAGCACTGAGCACCCAGCACCCTGAGCACTGAGCACCCAGCACCCTGAGTACTGAGCACCCAACGTACTGAGCATCGAGCACCCCGAGCACTGAGCACCCAGCACCCTGAGTACTGAGCACCCAGCACCCCGAGCACTGAGCACCCAGCACCCTGAGTACTGAGCACCGAGCACCCTGAGTACTGAGCACCCAGCACCCCGAGCACTGAGCATCCAGCACCCCGAGCACTGAGCACCCAGCACTGAGCACCCAGCACCCTGAGTACTGAGCACCCAGCACCCTGAGTACTGAGCACCGAGCACCCCGAGCATTGAGCACCGGGCACCCCGAGCACTGAGCACCCAGCACCCTGAGTACTGAGCACCCAGCACCCAGAGTAATGAGCACTGAGCACCCTGAGCACTGAGCACCCAGCACCCTGAGTAATGAGCACCCAGCACCCCGAATACTGAGCACCCAGCTCCGTGAGTACTGAGCAACCAGCACCCCGAGCACTGAGCACCCAGCACCCTGAGTAATGAGCACCCAGCACCCTGAGCACTGAGCACCCAGCACCCCAAGCACTGAGCACCCAGCACCCTGAGTACTGAGTACTGAGCACCCTGAGTACTGAGCACCCAGCACTCTGAGCACTGAGCACCTAGCACCCTGAGTAATGAGCACCGAGCACCCTGAGCACTGAGCACCCAGCACCCTGAGTAATGAGCACCCAGCACCCCGAGCACTGAGCACCCAGCACCAAGAGTACTGAGCACTGAGCACCCTGAGTACTGAGTACTAAGCACTATGAGCGCTGAGCACCCAGCACCCCAAGCATGGAGCACCCAGGACCCCGAGCACTGAGTACTGAGCACCCAGCACCCTGAGTACTGAGCACCGAGCTCCCCGAGCACTGAGCACCCTGAGTACTGAGTACCCAGCAGCCCGATCACAGAGCACCCAGCACACTCAGCACTGAGCACCCAGCACCCCGAGCACTGAGCACCCAGCACCCTGAGTACTGAGCACCCTGAGGACTGTGCACCGATCACCCTGAGCACTGAGCACCCAGCACCCTGAGTACTGAGCACCCAGCACCCTGAGTACTGAGCACCGAGCACTCCGAGCACTGAGCACCCAGCACCCTGAGCACTGAGCACCCAGCAACCTTAGTACTGAGCACCCAGCACCCTGAGCACTGAGGACCCAGCACCCTGAGTACTGAGCACCCAGCACCCTGAGTACTGAGCACCCAGCACCCTGAGTACTGAGCACCCAGCACCCTGAGTACTGAGCACCCAGCACCCTGAGTACTGAGCACCCAGCACCCCGAGCACTGAGCACCCAGCACCCTTAGCACTGAGCACCCAGCACCAAGAGTACTGAGCACCGAGCACCCTGAGCACTGAGCACCCAGCACCCTGAGTAACGAGAACCCAGCTCCCCGAGTACTGAGCACCCAGCACCGTGAGTACTGAGCACCCAGCACCCTGAGTACTGAGCACCCAGCACCCTGAGCACTGAGCACAAAGCACGCTGAGAACTGAGCACTGAGCACCCTGAGTACTGAGCACCAAGGACCCTGAGCACTGAGCACCCAGCACGCTGAGTACTGAGCGCTGAGCACCCTGAGTACTGAGCACCGAGCACCCTGAGTACTGAGCACCCCGCACCCTGAGCACTGAGCAGCCAGCACCCTGAGCACTGAGCACCCAGCACCCCGAGCACTGAGCACCCAGCACCGTGAGTACTGAGCACCCAGCACCCTGAGTACTGAGCACCCAGCACCCTGAGTACTGAGCACCGAGCACCGAGCACTGAGCACCCAGCACCCTGAGCACTGAGCACCCTGAGGACTGAGCACCCAGCACCCTGAGTACTGAGCACCCAGCATCCTGTGTACTGAGCACCGATCACCCTGAGCACTGAGCACCCAGCAACCCGAGCACTGAGCACCCAGCACCCTGAGTACTGAGCACCCTGAGTACTGAGCACCCAGCAACCAGAGCACTGAGCACCCAGCACCCTGAGTACTGAGCACCCTGAGTACTGAGCACCCATCACCCTGAGCACTGAGCACCCAGCACCCTGAGTACTGAGCACCCAGCACCCTGAGCACTGAGCACCCAGCACCCTGAGTACTGAGCACCCAGCACCCTGAGTACTGAACACCCAGCACCCTGTGTACTGATCACCGAGCAACCCGAGTACTGAGCACCCAGCACCCTGAGCACTGAGCACCCAGCACCCTGAGTACTGAGCACCCAGAACCCTGAGTACTGAGCACCCAGCACCCCGAGCACTGAGCACCCTGAGTACTGAGCACTAAGCACCCTGAGCGCTGAGCACCCAGCACCCCAAGCACGGAGCATCCAGGACCCCGAGCACTGAGTACTGAGCACCCAGCACCCCGAGCACTGAGCACCCAGCACCCTGAGTACTGAGCACACTGAGGACTGAGCACCGATCACCCTGAGCACTGAGCACCCAGCACCCTGAGTACTGATCACCCAGCACCCTGAGTACTGAGCACCGAGCACTCCGAGCACTGAGCACCCAGAACCCTGAGCACTGAGCACCCAGTACCCTGAGTACTGAGCACCCAGCACCCGGAGCACTGAGCACCCAGCACCCTGAGTACTGAGCACCCAGCACCCTGAGTACTGAGCACCCAGCACCCTGAGTACTGAGCACCCAGCACCCTGAGTACTGAGCACCCAGCACCCTGAGTACTGAGCACCGAGCACCCCGAGTACTGAGCACCCAGCACCCCGAGCACTGAGCACCCAGCACCACGAGCACTGAGCACCCTGAGTACGTTGCACCCAGCACATTGAGTACTGAGCACTAAGCACCCAGAGCGCTGAGCACCCAGCACCCCAAGCACGGAGCACCCAGGACCCCGAGGACTGAGTACTGAGCACCCAGCACCCTGAGTACTGAGCACCGAGCTCCCCGAGCACTGAGCACCCTGAGTACTTAGCACCCAGCACCCCGAGCACTGAGCACCCAGCACCCCGAGTACTGAGCACCCAGCACCCCGAGCACTGAGCACCCAGCACCCTGAGCACTGAGCACCCAGCACCCCAAGCACTGAGCACCCAGCACCCTGAGTACTGAGTACTGAGCACCCTGAGTACTGAGCACCCAGCACCCTGAGCACTGAGCACCCAGCACCCTGAGTACTGAGCACTGAGCACCCTGAGTACTGAGCACCCAGCACCCTGAGTATTGAGCACCCAGCACCCTGAGCACTGAGCACCCAGCACCCTGAGTACTGAGCTCCGAGCACCCCGAGCACTGAGCACCCAGCACCCTGAGTACTGAGCACCCAGCACCCTGAGCACTGAGCACAAAGCACGCTGAGAACTGAGCACTGAGCACCCTGAGTACTGAGGACCAAGGACCCTGAGCACTGAGCACCCAGCACGCTGAGTACTGAGCGCTGAGCACCCTGAGTACTGAGCACCGAGCACCCTGAGTACTGAGCACCCCGCACCCTGAGCACTGAGCAGCCAGCACCCTGAGCACTGAGCACCCAGCACCCCGAGCACTGAGCACCCAGCACCCTGAGTACTGAGCACCCAGCACCCTGAGTACTGAGCACCCAGCACCCTGAGTACTGAGCACCGAGCACCGAGCACTGAGCACCCAGCACCCTGAGCACTGAGCACCCTGAGGACTGAGCACCCAGCACCCTGAGTACTGAGCACCCAGCATCCTGAGTACTGAGCACCGATCACCCTGAGCACTGAGCACCCAGCAACCCGAGCACTGAGCACCCAGCACCCTGAGTACTGAGCACCCTGAGTACTGAGCACCCAGCAACCAGAGCACTGAGCACCCAGCACCCTGAGTACTGAGCACCCTGAGTACTGAGCACCCATTACCCTGAGCACTGAGCACCCAGCACCCTGAGTACTGAGCACCCAGCACCCTGAGCACTGAGCACCCAGCACCCTGAGTACTGAGCACCCAGCACCCTGAGTACTGAACACCCAGCACCCTGTGTACTGAGCACTGAGCAACCCGAGTACTGAGCACCCAGCACCCTGAGCACTGAGCACCCAGCACCCTGAGTACTGAGCACCCAGAACCCTGAGTACTGAGCACCCAGCACCCCGAGCACTGAGCACCCTGAGTACTGAGCACTAAGCACCCTGAGCGCTGAGCACCCAGCACCCCAAGCACGGAGCATCCAGGACCCCGAGCACTGAGTACTGAGCACCCAGCACCCCGAGCACTGAGCACCCAGCACCCTGAGTACTGAGCACACTGAGGACTGAGCACCGATCACCCTGAGCACTGAGCACCCAGCACCCTGAGTACTGATCACCCAGCACCCTGAGTACTGAGCACCGAGCACTCCGAGCACTGAGCACCCAGAACCCTGAGCACTGAGCACCCAGTACCCTGAGTACTGAGCACCCAGCACCCGGAGCACTGAGCACCCAGCACCCTGAGTACTGAGCACCCAGCACCCTGAGTACTGAGCACCCAGCACCCTGAGTACTGAGCACCAAGCACCCTGAGTACTGAGCACCCAGCACCCTGAGTACTGAGCACCGAGCACCCCGAGTACTGAGCACCCAGCACCCCGAGCACTGAGCACCCAGCACCACGAGCACTGAGCACCCTGAGTACGTTGCACCCAGCACATTGAGTACTGAGCACTAAGCACCCAGAGCGCTGAGCACCCAGCACCCCAAGCACGGAGCACCCAGGACACCGAGGACTGAGTACTGAGCACCCAGCACCCTGAGTACTGAGCACCGAGCTCCCCGAGCACTGAGCACCCTGAGTACTTAGCACCCAGCACCCCGAGCACTGAGCACCCAGCACCCCGAGTACTGAGCACCCAGCACCCCGAGCACTGAGCACCCAGCACCCTGAGCACTGAGCACCCAGCACCCCAAGCACTGAGCACCCAGCACCCTGAGTACTGAGTACTGAGCACCCTGAGTACTGAGCACCCAGCACCCTGAGCACTGAGCACCCAGCACCCTGAGTACTGAGCACTGAGCACCCTGAGTACTGAGCACCCAGCACCCTGAGTATTGAGCACCCAGCACCCTGAGCACTGAGCACCCAGCACCCTGAGTACTGAGCTCCGAGCACCCCGAGCACTGAGCACCCAGCATCCTGAGTACTGAGCACCCAGCACCAAGAGTACTGAGCACCGAGCACCCCGAGCACTGAGCACCCAGCACCCTGAGTAATGAGCACCCAGCACCCTGAGTACTGAGCACCCAGCACCGTGAGTACTGAGCACCCAGCACCCTGAGTACTGAGCACTCAGCACCCTGAGCAGTGAGCACAAAGCACGCTGAGTACTGAGCACTGAGCACCCTGTGTACTGAGCACCAAGGACCCTGAGCACTGAGCACCCAGCACGCTGAGTACTGAGCGCTGAGCACCCTGAGTACTGAGCACCGAGCACCCTGAGTACTGAGCACCCAGCACCCTGGCACTGAGCAGCCAGCACCCTGAGCACTGAGCACCCAGCACCCCGAGCACTGAGCACACAGAACCCTGAGTACTGAGCACCCAGCACCCTGAGTACTGAGCACTCAGCACCCTGAGTACTGAGCACCGAGCACCCCGAACACTGAGCACCCAGCACCCTGAGCACTGAGCACCCTGAGGACTGAGCACCCAGCACGCTGAGTACTGAGCACCCAGCATCCTGAGTACTGAGCACCGATCACCCTGAGCACTGAGCACCCAGCAACCCGAGCACTGAGCACCCAGCACCCTGAGTACTTAGCACCCTGAGTACTGACCACCCAGCACCCCGAGCACTGAGCACCCAGGACCCTGAGTACTGAGCACCCTGAGTACTGAGCACCCAGCACCCTGAGTACTGAGCACCCTGAGTACTGAGTACCCAGCACCCTGAGCACTGAGCACCCAGCACCCTGAGTACTGAGAACCCAGCACCCTGAGCACTGAGCACCCAGCACCCTGAGTACTGAGCACCCAGCACCCTGAGAACTTAGCACCCAGCACCCTGAGCACTGAGCACCCAGCACCCTGAGTACTGAGCACCGAGCACCCTGAGTACTGAGCACCCAGCACCCTGAGTACTGAGCACCCAGCACCCTGAGTACTGAGCACCCAGCACCCTGAGCACTGAGCACCCAGCACCCTGAGTACTGAGCACCCAGCACCCTGAGCACTGAGCACCCAGCACCCTGAGTACTGAGCACCCAGCACCGTGAGTACTGAGCACGCAGCACCCTGAGCACTGAGCACCCTGAGTACTGAGCACTAAGCACCCAGAGCGCTGAGCACCCAGCACCCCAAGCACGGAGCACCCAGGACCCCGAGCACTGAGTACTGAGCACCCAGCACCCTGAGTACTGAGCACCGAGCTCCCTGAGCACTGAGCACCCTGAGTACTGAGCACCCAGCACCCCGATCACAGAGCACCCAGCACACTCAGCACTGAGGACCCAGCACCCCGAGCACTGAGCACCGAGCACCCTGAGTACTGAGCACCCTGAGGACTAAGCACCGATCACCCTGAACACTGAGCACCCAGCACCCTGAGTACTGAGCACCCAGCACCCTGAGTACTGAGCACCGAGCACTCCGAGCACTGAGCACCCAGCACCCTGAGCACTGAGCACCCAGCACCCTGAGTACTGAGCACCCAGCACCCTGAGTACTGAGCACCCAGCACCCTGAGTACTGAGCACCCAGCACCAAGAGTACTGAGCACCGAGCATCCTGAGCACTGAGCACCGAGCACCCCGAGCACTGAGCACCCAGCAGCCTGAGTACTGAGCACCCAGCACCAAGAGTACTGAGCATCGAGCACCCCGAGCACTGAGCACCCAGCACCCTGAGTAATGAGCACCCAGCACCCCGAGTACTGAGCACCCAGCACCGTGAGTACTGAGCACACAGCACCCTGAGTACTGAGCACCCAGCACCCTGAGCACTGAGCACAAAGCACGCTGAGTACTGAGCACTGAGCACCCTGAGTACTGAGCACCAAGGACCCTGAGCATTGAGCACCCAGCACGCTGAGTACTGAGCGCTGAGCACCCTGAGTACTGAGCACCGAGCACCCTGAGTACTGAGCACCCAGCACCCTGAGCACTGAGCAGCCAGCACCCTGAGCACTGAGCACCCAGCACCCCGAGCACTGAGCACCCAGCACTCTGAGCACTGAGCACCCAGCACCCCGAGTACTGAGCACCCAGCACCCTGAGTACTGAGCACCGAGCAACCCGAGCACTGAGCACCCAGAACCCCGAGCACTGAGCACCCAGCACCCCGAGAATGAGCACCCAGCACCCTGAGTACTGAGCACCCAGCACCCTGAGCACTGAGCACCCAGCACCCTGAGTACTGAGCACCCAGCACCCTGAGAACTTAGCACCCAGCACCCTGAGCACTGAGCACCCAGCACCCTGAGTACTGAGCACCGAGCACCCTGAGTACTGAGCACCCAGCACCCTGAGTACTGAGCACCCAGCACCCTGAGTACTGAGCACCGAGCACCCCGAGTACTGAGCACCCAGCACCCTGAGCACTGAGCACCCAGCACCCTGAGTACTGAGCACCCAGCACCCTGAGTACTGAGCACGCAGCACCCCGAGCACTGAGCACCCTGAGTACTGAGCACTAAACACCCAGAGCGCTGAGCACCCAGCACCCCAAGCACGGAGCACCCAGGACCCCGAGCACTGAGTACTGAGCACCCAGCACCCTGAGTACTGAGCACCGAGCTCCCCGAGCACTGAGCACCCTGAGTACTGAGCACCCAGCACCCCGATCACAGAGCACCCAGAACACTCAGCACTGAGGACCCAGCACCCCGAGCACTGAGCACCGAGCACCCTGAGTACTGAGCACCCTGAGGACTGAGCACCGATCACCCTGAACACTGAGCACCCAGCACCCTGAGTACTGAGCACCCAGCACCCTGAGTACTGAGCACCGAGCACTCCGAGCATTGAGCACCCAGCACCCTGAGCACTGAGCACCCAGCACCCTGAGTACTGAGCACCCAGCACCCTGAGTACTGAGCACCCAGCACCCTGAGTACTGAGCACCCAGCACCAAGAGTACTGAGCACCGAGCACCCTGAGTAATGAGCACCCAGCACCCCGAGTACTGAGCACCCAGCACCGTGAGTTCTGAGCACCCAGCACCCTGAGTACTGAGCACCCAGCACCCTGAGCACTGAGCAAAAAGCACGCTGAGTACTGAGCACTGAGCACCCTGAGTACTGAGCACCAAGGACCCTGAGCACTGAGCACCCAGCACGCTGAGTACTGAGCGCTGAGCACCCTGAGTACTGACCACCGAGCACCCTGAGTACTGAGCACCCAGCACCCTGAGCACTGAGCAGCCAGCACCCTGAGCACTGAGCACCCAGCACCCCGAGCACTGAGCACCCAGCACCCTGAGCACTGAGCACCCAGCACCCCGAGTACTGAGCACCCAGCACCCTGAGTACTGAGCACAGAGCACCCCGAGCACTGAGCACCCAGCACCATGAGCACTGAGCACCCAGCACCCCGAGAATGAGCACCCAGCACCCTGAGTACTGAGAACCGAGCACCCTGAGTACTGAGCACCCAGCACCCTGAGCACTGAGCACCCAGCACCCTGAGTACTGAGCAAACAGCACCCCGAGCACTGAGCACCCAGCACCCCGAGAATGAGCACCCAGCACCCTGAGTACTGAGCACCCAGCACCCTGAGTACTGAGCACCCAGCACCCCGAGCACTGAGCACCCTGAGTACTTTGCACCCAGCACCCTGAGTACTGAGCACTAAGCACACAGAGCGCTGAGCACCCAGCACCCCAAGCACGGAGCACCCAGGACCCCGAGCACTGAGTACTGAGCACCCAGCACCCTGAGTACTGAGCACCGAGCTCCCCGAGCCCTGAGCACCCTGAGTACTGAGCACCCAGCACCCCGATCACAGAGCACCCAGCACCCTCAGCACTGAGCACCCAGCACCCCGAGCACTGAGCACCCAGCACCCTGAGTACTGAGCACCCTGAGGACTGAGCACCGATCACACTGAGCACTGAGCACCCAGCACCCTGAGTACTGAGCACCCAGCACCCTGAGTACTGAGCACTGAGCACCCCGAATACTGAGCACCCAGCACCCTGAGCACTGAGCACCCAGCACCCCGAGCACTGAGCACGCAGCGCCCTGAGTACTGAGCACCCAGCACCCCGAGCCCTGAGCACCCAGCACCCTGAGTACTGAGCACCCTGAGTACTGAGCACCTAGCACCCCGAGCACTGAGCACCCAGCACCCTGAGCACTGATCACCCAGCAGCCTGAGCACTGAGCACCCAGCACCCTGAGTACTGAGCACCCAACGTACTGAGCATCGAGCACCCCGAGCACTGAGCACCCAGCACCCTGTGTACTGAGCACCCAGCACCCCGAGCACTGAGCACCCAGCACCCTGAGTACTGAGCACCGAGCACCCTGAGTACTGAGCACCCAGCACCCCGAGCACTGAGCATCCAGCACCCCGAGCACTGAGCACCCAGCACTGAGCACCCAGCACCCTGACTACTGAGCACCCAGCACCCTGAGTACTGAGCACTGAGCACCCTGAGCACTGAGCACCCAGCACCCTGAGTAATGAGCACCCAGCACCCCGAGTACTGAGCACCCAGCACCGTGAGTACTGAGCAACCAGCACCCCGAGCACTGAGCACCCAGCACCCCGAGTACTGAGCACCCAGCACCCTGAGTACTGAGCACCGAGCAACCCGAGCACTGAGCACCCAGCACCCCGAGCACTGAGCACCCAGCACCCCGAGAATGAGCACCCAGCACCCTGAGTACTGAGCACCCAGCACCCTGAGCACTGAGCACCCAGCACCCTGAGTACTGAGCACCCAGCACCCTGAGATCTTAGCACCCAGCACCCTGAGCACTGAGCACCCAGCACCCTGAGTACTGAGCACCGAGCACCCTGAGTACTGAGCACCCAGCACCCTGAGTACTGAGCACCCAGCACCCTGAGTACTGAGCACCGAGCACCCCGAGTACTGAGCACCCAGCACCCTGAGCACTGAGCACCCAGCACCCTGAGTACTGAGCACCCAGCACCCTGAGTACTGAGCACGCAGCACCCCGAGCACTGAGCACCCTGAGTACTGAGCACTAAACACCCAGAGCGCTGAGCACCCAGCACCCCAAGCACGGAGCACCCAGGACCCCGAGCACTGAGTACTGAGCACCCAGCACCCTGAGTACTGAGCACCGAGCTCCCCGAGCACTGAGCACCCTGAGTACTGAGCACCCAGCACCCCGATCACAGAGCACCCAGCACACTCAGCACTGAGGACCCAGCACCCCGAGCACTGAGCACCGAGCACCCTGAGTACTGAGCACCCTGAGGACTGAGCACCGATCACCCTGAACACTGAGCACCCAGCACCCTGAGTACTGAGCACCCAGCACCCTGAGTACTGAGCACCGAGCACTCCGAGCATTGAGCACCCAGCACCCTGAGCACTGAGCACCCAGCACCCTGAGTACTGAGCACCCAGCACCCTGAGTACTGAGCACCCAGCACCCTGAGTACTGAGCACCCAGCACCCTGAGTACTGAGCACCCAGCATCCTGAGTACTGAGCACCCAGCACCCTGAGTACTGAGCACCCAGCACCCTGAGTACTGAGCACCCAGCACCCTGAGCACTGAACACCCAGCACCCTGAGCACTGAGCACCCAGCACCAAGAGTACTGAGCACCGAGCACCCCGAGCACTGAGCACACAGCACCCTGAGTAACGAGCACCCAGCACCCCGAGTACTGAGCACCCAGCACCGTGACTACTGAGCACCCAGCACCCTGAGTACTGAGCACCCAGCACCCTGAGCACTGAGCACAAAGCACGCTGAGAACTGAGCACTGAGCACCCTGAGTACTGAGCACCAAGGACCCTGAGCACTGAGCACCCAGCACGCTGAGTACTGAGCGCTGAGCACCCTGAGTACTGAGCACCGAGCACCCTGAGTACTGAGCACCCCGCACCCTGAGCACTGAGCAGCCAGCACCCTGAGCACTGAGCACCCAGCACCCCGAGCACTGAGCACCCAGCACCCTGAGTACTGAGCACCCATCACCCTGAGTACTGAGCACTCAGCACCCTGAGTACTGAACACCGAGCACCCCGAGCACTGAGCACCCAGCACCCTGAGCACTGAGCACCCTGAGGACTGAGCACCCAGCACCCTGAGTACTGAGCACCCAACGTACTGAGCATCGAGCACCCCGAGCACTGAGCACCCAGCACCCTGTGTACTGAGCACCCAGCACCCCGAGCACTGAGCACCCAGCACCCTGAGTACTGAGCACCGAGCACCCTGAGTACTGAGCACCCAGCACCCCGAGCACTGAGCATCCAGCACCCCGAGCACTGAGCACCCAGCACTGAGCACCCAGCACCCTGACTACTGAGCACCCAGCACCCTGAGTACTGAGCACTGAGCACCCTGAGCACTGAGCACCCAGCACCCTGAGTAATGAGCACCCAGCACCCCGAGTACTGAGCACCCAGCACCGTGAGTACTGAGCAACCAGCACCCCGAGCACTGAGCACCCAGCACCCCGAGTACTGAGCACCCAGCACCCTGAGTACTGAGCACCGAGCAACCCGAGCACTGAGCACCCAGCACCCCGAGCACTGAGCACCCAGCACCCCGAGAATGAGCACCCAGCACCCTGAGTACTGAGCACCCAGCACCCTGAGCACTGAGCACCCAGCACCCTGAGTACTGAGCACCCAGCACCCTGAGATCTTAGCACCCAGCACCCTGAGCACTGAGCACCCAGCACCCTGAGTACTGAGCACCGAGCACCCTGAGTACTGAGCACCCAGCACCCTGAGTACTGAGCACCCAGCACCCTGAGTACTGAGCACCGAGCACCCCGAGTACTGAGCACCCAGCACCCTGAGCACTGAGCACCCAGCACCCTGAGTACTGAGCACCCAGCACCCTGAGTACTGAGCACGCAGCACCCCGAGCACTGAGCACCCTGAGTACTGAGCACTAAACACCCAGAGCGCTGAGCACCCAGCACCCCAAGCACGGAGCACCCAGGACCCCGAGCACTGAGTACTGAGCACCCAGCACCCTGAGTACTGAGCACCGAGCTCCCCGAGCACTGAGCACCCTGAGTACTGAGCACCCAGCACCCCGATCACAGAGCACCCAGCACACTCAGCACTGAGGACCCAGCACCCCGAGCACTGAGCACCGAGCACCCTGAGTACTGAGCACCCTGAGGACTGAGCACCGATCACCCTGAACACTGAGCACCCAGCACCCTGAGTACTGAGCACCCAGCACCCTGAGTACTGAGCACCGAGCACTCCGAGCATTGAGCACCCAGCACCCTGAGCACTGAGCACCCAGCACCCTGAGTACTGAGCACCCAGCACCCTGAGTACTGAGCACCCAGCACCCTGAGTACTGAGCACCCAGCACCCTGAGTACTGAGCACCCAGCATCCTGAGTACTGAGCACCCAGCACCCTGAGTACTGAGCACCCAGCACCCTGAGTACTGAGCACCCAGCACCCTGAGCACTGAACACCCAGCACCCTGAGCACTGAGCACCCAGCACCAAGAGTACTGAGCACCGAGCACCCCGAGCACTGAGCACACAGCACCCTGAGTAACGAGCACCCAGCACCCCGAGTACTGAGCACCCAGCACCGTGACTACTGAGCACCCAGCACCCTGAGTACTGAGCACCCAGCACCCTGAGCACTGAGCACAAAGCACGCTGAGAACTGAGCACTGAGCACCCTGAGTACTGAGCACCAAGGACCCTGAGCACTGAGCACCCAGCACGCTGAGTACTGAGCGCTGAGCACCCTGAGTACTGAGCACCGAGCACCCTGAGTACTGAGCACCCCGCACCCTGAGCACTGAGCAGCCAGCACCCTGAGCACTGAGCACCCAGCACCCCGAGCACTGAGCACCCAGCACCCTGAGTACTGAGCACCCATCACCCTGAGTACTGAGCACTCAGCACCCTGAGTACTGAACACCGAGCACCCCGAGCACTGAGCACCCAGCACCCTGAGCACTGAGCACCCTGAGGACTGAGCACCCAGCACCCTGAGCACTGAGCACCCAGCAACCCGAGCACTGAGCACCCAGCACCCTGAGTACTGAGCACCCTGAGTAATGAGCACCCAGCACCCCGAGCACTGAGCACCCAGCACGCTGAGTACTGAGCACCCTGAGTACTGAGCACCCATCACCCTGAGAACTGAGCACCCAGCACCGTGAGTACTGAGCACCCAGCACCCTGAGCACTGAGCACCCAGCAACCTGAGTACTGAGCACCCAGCACCCTGAGTACTGAGCACCCAGCACCATGTGTACTGAGCACCGAGCACCCCGAGTACTGAGCACCCAGCACCCTGAGCACTGAGCACCCAGCACCCTGAGTACTGAGCACCCAGAACCCTGAGTACTGAGCACCCAGCACCCCGAGCACTGAGCACCCTGAGTACTGAGCACTAAGCACCCTGAGCGCTGAGCACCCAGCACCCCAAGCACGGAGCACCCAGGACCCCGAGCACTGAGTACTGAGCACCCAGCACCCTGAGTACTGAGCACCGAGCTCCCCGAGCACTGAGCACCCTGAGTACTGAGCACCCAGCACCCCGATCACAGAGCACACAGCACCCTCAGCACTGAGCACCCAGCACCCCGAGCACTGAGCACCCAGCACCCTGAGTACTGAGCACACTGAGGACTGAGCACCGATCACCCTGAGCACTGAGCACCCAGCACCCTGAGTACTGAGCACCCAGCACCCTGAGTACTGAGCACCGAGCACTCCGAGCACTGAGCACCCAGCACACTGAGCACTGAGCACCCAGCACCCTGAGTACTGAGCACCCAGCACCCTGAGCACTGAGCACCCAGCACCCTGAGTACTGAGCACCCAGCACCCTGAGCACTGAGCACCCAGCACCCTGAGTACTGAGCACCCAGCACCCCGAGCACTGAGCACCCAGCACCCCGAGCACTGAGCACCCTGAGTACTTTGCACCCAGCACCCTGAGTACTGAGCACTAAGCACCCAGAGCGCTGAGCACCCAGCACCCCAAGCACGGAGCACCCAGGACCCCGAGCACTGAGTACTGAGCACCCAGCACCCTGAGTACTGAGCACCGAGCTCCCCGAGCACTGAGCACCCTGAGTACTTAGCACCCAGCACCCCGAGCACTGAGCACCCAGCACCCCGAGTACTGAGCACCCAGCACCCCGATCACTGAGCACCCAGCACCCTGAGCACTGAGCACCCAGCACCCCAAGCACTGAGCACCCAGCACCCCGAGCACTGAGCACCCAGCACCCCGAGTACTGAGCACCCAGCACCCCGAGCACTGAGCACCCAGCACCCTGAGCACTGAGCACCCAGCACCCCAAGCACTGAGCACCCAGCACGCTGAGTACTGAGTACTGAGCACCCTGAGTACTGAGCACCCAGCACCCTGAGCACTGAGCACCCAGCACCCTGAGTACTGAGCACCGAGCACACTGAGTACTGAGCACACAGCACCCTGAGTACTGAGCACCCAGCAGCAAGAGTACTGAGCACCGAGCATCCTGAGCACTGAGCACCGAGCACCCCGAGCACTGAGCACCCAGCATCCTGAGTACTGAGCACCCAGCCCCAAGAGTACTGAGCACCGAGCACCCCGAGCACTGAGCACCCAGCACCCTGAGTAATGAGCACCCAGCACCCCGAGTACTGAGCACCCAGCACCGTGAGTACTGAGCACACAGCACCCTGAGTACTGAGCACCCAGCACCCTGAGCACTGAGCACAAAGCACGCTGAGTACTGAGCACTGAGCACCCTGAGTACTGAGCACCAAGGACCCTGAGCATTGAGCACCAAGCACGCTGAGTACTGAGCGCTGAGCACCCTGAGTACTGAGCACCGAGCACCCTGAGTACTGAGCACCCAGCACCCTGAGCACTGAGCAGCCAGCACCCTGAGCACTGAGCACCCAGCACCCCGAGCACTGAGCACCCAGCACTCTGAGCACTGAGCACCCAGCACCCCGAGTACTGAGCACCCAGCACCCTGAGTACTGAGCACCGAGCAACCCGAGCACTGAGCACCCAGCACCCCGAGCACTGAGCACCCAGCACCCCGAGAATGAGCACCCAGCACCCTGAGTACTGAGCACCCAGCACCCTGAGCACTGAGCACCCAGCACCCTGAGTACTGAGCACCCAGCACCCTGAGAACTTAGCACCCAGCACCCTGAGCACTGAGCACCCAGCACCCTGAGTACTGAGCACCGAGCACCCTGAGTACTGAGCACCCAGCACCCTGAGTACTGAGCACCCAGCACCCTGAGTACTGAGCACCGAGCACCCCGAGTACTGAGCACCCAGCACCCTGAGCACTGAGCACCCAGCACCCTGAGTACTGAGCACCCAGCACCCTGAGTACTGAGCACGCAGCACCCCGAGCACTGAGCACCCTGAGTACTGAGCACTAAACACCCAGAGCGCTGAGCACCCAGCACCCCAAGCACGGAGCACCCAGGACCCCGAGCACTGAGTACTGAGCACCCAGCACCCTGAGTACTGAGCACCGAGCTCCCCGAGCACTGAGAACCCTGAGTACTGAGCACCCAGCACCCCGATCACAGAGCACCCAGAACACTCAGCACTGAGGACCCAGCACCCCGAGCACTGAGCACCGAGCACCCTGAGTACTGAGCACCCTGAGGACTGAGCACCGATCACCCTGAACACTGAGCACCCAGCACCCTGAGTACTGAGCACCCAGCACCCTGAGTACTGAGCACCGAGCACTCCGAGCATTGAGCACCCAGCACCCTGAGCACTGAGCACCCAGCACCCTGAGTACTGAGCACCCAGCACCCTGAGTACTGAGCACCCAGCACCCTGAGTACTGAGCACCCAGCACCAAGAGTACTGAGCACCGAGCACCCTGAGTAATGAGCACCCAGCACCCCGAGTACTGAGCACCCAGCACCGTGAGTTCTGAGCACCCAGCACCCTGAGTACTGAGCACCCAGCACCCTGAGCACTGAGCAAAAAGCACGCTGAGTACTGAGCACTGAGCACCCTGAGTACTGAGCACCAAGGACCCTGAGCACTGAGCACCGAGCACGCTGAGTACTGAGCGCTGAGCACCCTGAGTACTGAGCACCGAGCACCCTGAGTACTGAGCACCCAGCACCCTGAGCACTGAGCAGCCAGCACCCTGAGCACTGAGCACCCAGCACCCCGAGCACTGAGCACCCAGCACCCTGAGCACTGAGCACCCAGCACCCCGAGTACTGAGCACCCAGCACCCTGAGTACTGAGCACAGAGCACCCCGAGCACTGAGCACCCAGCACCATGAGCACTGAGCACCCAGCACCCCGAGAATGAGCACCCATCACCCTGAGTACTGAGAACCGAGCACCCTGAGTACTGAGCACCCAGCACCCTGAGCACTGAGCACCCAGCACCCTGAGTACTGAGCAAACAGCACCCCGAGCACTGAGCACCCAGCACCCCGAGAATGAGCACCCAGCACCCTGAGTACTGAGCACCCAGCACCCTGAGTACTGAGCACCCAGCACCCCGAGCACTGAGCACCCTGAGTACTTTGCACCCAGCACCCTGAGTACTGAGCACTAAGCACACAGAGCGCTGAGCACCCAGCACCCCAAGCACGGAGCACCCAGGACCCCGAGCACTGAGTACTGAGCACCCAGCACCCTGAGTACTGAGCACCGAGCTCCCCGAGCCCTGAGCACCCTGAGTACTGAGCACCCAGCACCCCGATCACAGAGCACCCAGCACCCTCAGCACTGAGCACCCAGCACCCCGAGCACTGAGCACCCAGCACCCTGAGTACTGAGCACCCTGAGGACTGAGCACCGATCACACTGAGCACTGAGCACCCAGCACCCTGAGTACTGAGCACCCAGCACCCTGAGTACTGAGCACTGAGCACCCCGAATACTGAGCACCCAGCACCCTGAGCACTGAGCACCCAGCACCCCGAGCACTGAGCACGCAGCGCCCTGAGTACTGAGCACCCAGCACCCCGAGCCCTGAGCACCCAGCACCCTGAGTACTGAGCACCCTGAGTACTGAGCACCTAGCACCCCGAGCACTGAGCACCCAGCACCCTGAGCACTGATCACCCAGCAGCCTGAGCACTGAGCACCCAGCACCCTGAGTACTGAGCAACCAACGTACTGAGCATCGAGCACCCCGAGCACTGAGCACCCAGCACCCTGTGTACTGAGCACCCAGCACCCCGAGCACTGAGCACCCAGCACCCTGAGTACTGAGCACCGAGCACCCTGAGTACTGAGCACCCAGCACCCCGAGCACTGAGCATCCAGCACCCCGAGCACTGAGCACCCAGCACTGAGCACCCAGCACCCTGACTACTGAGCACCCAGCACCCTGAGTACTGAGCACTGAGCACCCTGAGCACTGAGCACCCAGCACCCTGAGTAATGAGCACCCAGCACCCCGAGTACTGAGCACCCAGCACCGTGAGTACTGAGCAACCAGCACCCCGAGCACTGAGCACCCAGCACCCCGAGTACTGAGCACCCAGCACCCTGAGTACTGAGCACCGAGCAACCCGAGCACTGAGCACCCAGCACCCCGAGCACTGAGCACCCAGCACCCCGAGAATGAGCACCCAGCACCCTGAGTACTGAGCACCCAGCACCCTGAGCACTGAGCACCCAGCACCCTGAGTACTGAGCACCCAGCACCCTGAGAACTTAGCACCCAGCACCCTGAGCACTGAGCACCCAGCACCCTGAGTACTGAGCACCGAGCACCCTGAGTACTGAGCACCCAGCACCCCGAGTACTGAGCACCCAGCACCCTGAGTACTGAGCACCGAGCACCCCGAGTACTGAGCACCCAGCACCCTGAGCACTGAGCACCCAGCACCCTGAGTACTGAGCACCCAGCACCCTGAGTACTGAGCACGCAGCACCCCGAGCACTGAGCACCCTGAGTACTGAGCACTAAACACCCAGAGCGCTGAGCACCCAGCACCCCAAGCACGGAGCACCCAGGACCCCGAGCACTGAGTACTGAGCACCCAGCACCCTGAGTACTGAGCACCGAGCTCCCCGAGCACTGAGCACCCTGAGTACTGAGCACCCAGCACCCCGATCACAGAGCACCCAGCACACTCAGCACTGAGGACCCAGCACCCCGAGCACTGAGCACCGAGCACCCTGAGTACTGAGCACCCTGAGGACTGAGCACCGATCACCCTGAACACTGAGCACCCAGCACCCTGAGTACTGAGCACCCAGCACCCTGAGTACTGAGCACCGAGCACTCCGAGCATTGAGCACCCAGCACGCTGAGCACTGAGCACCCAGCACCCTGAGTACTGAGCACCCAGCACCCTGAGTACTGAGCACCCAGCACCCTGAGTACTGAGCACCCAGCACCCTGAGTACTGAGCACCCAGCATCCTGAGTACTGAGCACCCAGCACCCTGAGTACTGAGCACCCAGCACCCTGAGTACTGAGCACCCAGCACCCTGAGCACTGAACACCCAGCACCCTGAGCACTGAGCACCCAGCACCAAGAGTACTGAGCACCGAGCACCCCGAGCACTGAGCACACAGCACCCTGAGTAACGAGCACCCAGCACCCCGAGTACTGAGCACCCAGCACCGTGACTACTGAGCACCCAGCACCCTGAGTACTGAGCACCCAGCACCCTGAGCACTGAGCACAAAGCACGCTGAGAACTGAGCACTGAGCACCCTGAGTACTGAGCACCAAGGACCCTGAGCACTGAGCACCCAGCACGCTGAGTACTGAGCGCTGAGCACCCTGAGTACTGAGCACCGAGCACCCTGAGTACTGAGCACCCCGCACCCTGAGCACTGAGCAGCCAGCACCCTGAGCACTGAGCACCCAGCACCCCGAGCACTGAGCACCCAGCACCCTGAGTACTGAGCACCCATCACCCTGAGTACTGAGCACTCAGCACCCTGAGTACTGAACACCGAGCACCCCGAGCACTGAGCACCCAGCACCCTGAGCACTGAGCACCCTGAGGACTGAGCACCCAGCACCCTGAGCACTGAGCACCCAGCAACCCGAGCACTGAGCACCCAGCACCCTGAGTACTGAGCACCCTGAGTAATGAGCACCCAGCACCCCGAGCACTGAGCACCCAGCACCCTGAGTACTGAGCACCCTGAGTACTGAGCACCCATCACCCTGAGAACTGAGCACCCAGCACCGTGAGTACTGAGCACCCAGCACCCTGAGCACTGAGCACCCAGCAACCTGAGTACTGAGCACCCAGCACCCTGAGTACTGAGCACCCAGCACCATGTGTACTGAGCACCGAGCACCCCGAGTACTGAGCACCCAGCACCCTGAGCACTGAGCACCCAGCACCCTGAGTACTGAGCACCCAGAACCCTGAGTACTGAGCACCCAGCACCCCGAGCACTGAGCACCCTGAGTACTGAGCACTAAGCACCCTGAGCGCTGAGCACCCAGCACCCCAAGCACGGAGCACCCAGGACCCCGAGCACTGAGTACTGAGCACCCAGCACCCTGAGTACTGAGCACCGAGCTCCCCGAGCACTGAGCACCCTGAGTACTGAGCACCCAGCACCCCGATCACAGAGCACACAGCACCCTCAGCACTGAGCACCCAGCACCCCGAGCACTGAGCACCCAGCACCCTGAGTACTGAGCACCCAGCACCCTGAGTACTGAGCACCGAGCACTCCGAGCACTGAGCACCCAGCACACTGAGCACTGAGCACCCAGCACCCTGAGTACTGAGCACCCAGCACCCTGAGCACTGAGCACCCAGCACCCTGAGTACTGAGCACCCAGCACCCTGAGCACTGAGCACCCAGCACCCTGAGTACTGAGCACCCAGGACCCCGAGCACTGAGCACCCAGTACCCCGAGCACTGAGCACCCTGAGTACTTTGCACCCAGCACCCTGAGTACTGAGCACTAAGCACCCAGAGCGCTGAGCACCCAGCACCCCAAGCACGGAGCACCCAGGACCCCGAGCACTGAGTACTGAGCACCCAGCACCCTGAGTACTGAGCACCGAGCTCCCCGAGCACTGAGCACCCTGAGTACTTAGCACCCAGCACCCCGAGCACTGAGCACCCAGCACCCCGAGTACTGAGCACCCAGCACCCCGAGCACTGAGCACCCAGCACCCTGAGCACTGAGCACCCAGCACCCCAAGCACTGAGCACCCAGCACCCCGAGCACTGAGCACCCAGCACCCCGAGTACTGAGCACCCAGCACCCCGAGCACTGAGCACCCAGCACCCTGAGCACTGAGCACCCAGCACCCCAAGCACTGAGCACCCAGCACGCTGAGTACTGAGTACTGAGCACCCTGAGTACTGAGCACCCAGCACCCTGAGCACTGAGCACCCAGCACCCTGAGTACTGAGCACCGAGCACCCTGAGAACTTAGCACCCAGCACCCTGAGCACTGAGCACCCAGCACCCTGAGTACTGAGCACCCAGCACCCTGAGAACTTAGCACCCAGCACCCTGAGCACTGAGCACCCAGCACCCTGAGTACTGAGCACCGAGCACCCTGAGTACTGAGCACCCAGCACCCCGAGTACTGAGCACCCAGCACCCTGAGTACTGAGCACCGAGCACCCCGAGTACTGAGCACCCAGCACCCTGAGCACTGAGCACCCAGCACCCTGAGTACTGAGCACCCAGCACCCTGAGTACTGAGCACGCAGCACCCCGAGCACTGAGCACCCTGAGTACTGAGCACTAAACACCCAGAGCGCTGAGCACCCAGCACCCCAAGCACGGAGCACCCAGGACCCCGAGCACTGAGTACTGAGCACCCAGCACCCTGAGTACTGAGCACCGAGCTCCCCGAGCACTGAGCACCCTGAGTACTGAGCACCCAGCACCCCGATCACAGAGCACCCAGCACACTCAGCACTGAGGACCCAGCACCCCGAGCACTGAGCACCGAGCACCCTGAGTACTGAGCACCCTGAGGACTGAGCACCGATCACCCTGAACACTGAGCACCCAGCACCCTGAGTACTGAGCACCCAGCACCCTGAGTACTGAGCACCGAGCACTCCGAGCATTGAGCACCCAGCACCCTGAGCACTGAGCACCCAGCACCCTGAGTACTGAGCACCCAGCACCCTGAGTACTGAGCACCCAGCACCCTGAGTACTGAGCACCCAGCACCCTGAGTACTGAGCACCCAGCATCCTGAGTACTGAGCACCCAGCACCCTGAGTACTGAGCACCCAGCACCCTGAGTACTGAGCACCCAGCACCCTGAGCACTGAACACCCAGCACCCTGAGCACTGAGCACCCAGCACCAAGAGTACTGAGCACCGAGCACCCCGAGCACTGAGCACACAGCACCCTGAGTAACGAGCACCCAGCACCCCGAGTACTGAGCACCCAGCACCGTGACTACTGAGCACCCAGCACCCTGAGTACTGAGCACCCAGCACCCTGAGCACTGAGCACAAAGCACGCTGAGAACTGAGCACTGAGCACCCTGAGTACTGAGCACCAAGGACCCTGAGCACTGAGCACCCAGCACGCTGAGTACTGAGCGCTGAGCACCCTGAGTACTGAGCACCGAGCACCCTGAGTACTGAGCACCCCGCACCCTGAGCACTGAGCAGCCAGCACCCTGAGCACTGAGCACCCAGCACCCCGAGCACTGAGCACCCAGCACCCTGAGTACTGAGCACCCATCACCCTGAGTACTGAGCACTCAGCACCCTGAGTACTGAACACCGAGCACCCCGAGCACTGAGCACCCAGCACCCTGAGCACTGAGCACCCTGAGGACTGAGCACCCAGCACCCTGAGCACTGAGCACCCAGCAACCCGAGCACTGAGCACCCAGCACCCTGAGTACTGAGCACCCTGAGTAATGAGCACCCAGCACCCCGAGCACTGAGCACCCAGCACCCTGAGTACTGAGCACCCTGAGTACTGAGCACCCATCACCCTGAGAACTGAGCACCCAGCACCGTGAGAACTGAGCACACAGCACCCTGAGCACTGAGCACCCAGCAACCTGAGTACTGAGCACCCAGCACCCTGAGTACTGAGCACCCAGCACCATGTGTACTGAGCACCGAGCACCCCGAGTACTGAGCACCCAGCACCCTGAGCACTGAGCACCCAGCACCCTGAGTACTGAGCACCCAGAACCCTGAGTACTGAGCACCCAGCACCCCGAGCACTGAGCACCCTGAGTACTGAGCACTAAGCACCCTGAGCGCTGAGCACCCAGCACCCCAAGCACGGAGCACCCAGGACCCCGAGCACTGAGTACTGAGCACCCAGCACCCTGAGTACTGAGCACCGAGCTCCCCGAGCACTGAGCACCCTGAGTACTGAGCACCCAGCACCCCGATCACAGAGCACACAGCACCCTCAGCACTGAGCACCCAGCACCCCGAGCACTGAGCACCCAGCACCCTGAGTACTGAGCACCCAGCACCCTGAGTACTGAGCACCGAGCACTCCGAGCACTGAGCACCCAGCACACTGAGCACTGAGCACCCAGCACCCTGAGTACTGAGCACCCAGCACCCTGAGCACTGAGCACCCAGCACCCTGAGTACTGAGCACCCAGCACCCTGAGCACTGAGCACCCAGCACCCTGAGTACTGAGCACCCAGGACCCCGAGCACTGAGCACCCAGTACCCCGAGCACTGAGCACCCTGAGTACTTTGCACCCAGCACCCTGAGTACTGAGCACTAAGCACCCAGAGCGCTGAGCACCCAGCACCCCAAGCACGGAGCACCCAGGACCCCGAGCACTGAGTACTGAGCACCCAGCACCCTGAGTACTGAGCACCGAGCTCCCCGAGCACTGAGCACCCTGAGTACTTAGCACCCAGCACCCCGAGCACTGAGCACCCAGCACCCCGAGTACTGAGCACCCAGCACCCCGAGCACTGAGCACCCAGCACCCTGAGCACTGAGCACCCAGCACCCCAAGCACTGAGCACCCAGCACCCCGAGCACTGAGCACCCAGCACCCCGAGTACTGAGCACCCAGCACCCCGAGCACTGAGCACCCAGCACCCTGAGCACTGAGCACCCAGCACCCCAAGCACTGAGCACCCAGCACGCTGAGTACTGAGTACTGAGCACCCTGAGTACTGAGCACCCAGCACCCTGAGCACTGAGCACCCAGCACCCTGAGTACTGAGCACCGAGCACCCTGAGTACTGAGCACACAGCACCCTGAGTACTGAGCACCCAGCAGCAAGAGTACTGAGCACCGAGCATACTGAGCACTGAGCACTGAGCACCCCGAGCACTGAGCACCCAGCATCCTGAGTACTGAGCACCCAGCCCCAAGAGTACTGAGCACCGAGCACCCCGAGCACTGAGCACCCAGCACCCTGAGTACTGAGCACCCAGCACCCTGAGCACTGAGCACAAAGCACGCTGAGTACTGAGCACTGAGCACCCTGAGTACTGAACACCAAGGACCCTGAGCACTGAGCACCCAGCACGCTGAGTACTGAGCGCTGAGCACCCTGAGTACTGAGCACCGAGCACCCTGAGTACTGAGCACCCAGCACCCTGAGCACTGAGCAGCCAGCACCCTGAGCACTGAGCACCCAGCTCCCCGAGCACTGAGCACCCAGCACCCTGAGTAATGAGCACCCAGCACCATGAGTACTGAGCACTCAGCACCCTGAGTACTGAGCACCGAGCACCCCGAACACTGAGCACCCAGCACCCTGAGCACTGAGCACCCTGAGGACTGAGCACCCAGCACGCTGAGTACTGAGCACCCAGCATCCTGAGTACTGAGCACCGATCACCCTGAGCACTGAGCACCGAGCAACCCGAGCACTGAGCACCCAGCACCCTGAGTACTTAGCACCCTGAGTACTGACCACCAAGCACCCCGAGCACTGAGCACCCAGGACCCTGAGTACTGAGCACCCTGAGTACTGAGCACCCAGCACCCTGAGTACTGAGCACCCTGAGTACTGAGCACCCAGCACCCTGAGCACTGAGCACCCAGCACCCTGAGTACTGAGCACCCAGCACCCTGAGCACTGAGCACCCAGCACCCTGAGTACTGAGCACCCAGCACACTGAGAACTTACCACCCAGCACCCTGAGCACTGAGCACCCAGCACCCTGAGTACTGAGCACCGAGCACCCTGAGTACTGAGCACCCAGCACCCTGAGTACTGAGCACCCAGCACCCTGAGTACTGAGCACCGAGCACCCCGAGTACTGAGCACCAAGCACCCTGAGCACTGAGCACCCAGCACCCTGAGTACTGAGCACCCAGCACCCTGAGTACTGAGCACGCAGCACCCCGAGCAGTTGAGCACCCTGAGTACTGAGCACCCAGCACCCTGAGTACTGAGCACCCAGCACCCTGAGTACTGAGCACCGAGCTCCCCGAGCACTGAGCACCCTGAGTACTGAGCACCCAGCACCCCGATCACAGAGCACCCAGCACACTCAGCACTGAGGACCCAGCACCCCGAGCACTGAGCACCAAGCACCCTGAGTACTGAGCACCCTGAGGACTGAGCACCGATCACCCTGAACACTGAGCACCCAGCACCCTGAGTACTGAGCACCCAGCACCCTGAGTACTGAGCACCGAGCACTCCGAGCATTGAGCACCCAGCACCCTGAGCACTGAGCACCCAGCACCCTGAGTACTGAGCACCCAGCACCCTGAGTACTGAGCACCCAGCACCCTGAGTACTGAGCACCCAGAACCAAGAGTACTGAGCACCGAGCACCCTGAGTAATGAGCACCCACCACCCCGAGTACTGAGCACCCAGCACCGTGAGTACTGAGCACCCAGCACCCTGAGTACTGAGCACCGAGCTCCCCGAGCACTGAGCACCCTGAGTACTGAGTACCCAGCACCCCGATCACAGAGCACCCAGCACACTCAGCACTGAGCACCCAGCACCCCGAGCACTGAGCACACAGCACCCTGAGTACTGAGCACCCTGAGGACTGAGCACCGATCACCCTGAGCACTGAGCACCCAGCACCCTGAGTACTGAGCACCCAGCACCCTGAGTACTGAGCACCGAGCACTCCGAGCACTGAACACCCAGCACCCTGAGCACTGAGCACCCAGCACCCTGAGTACTGAGCACCCAGCACCCTGAGTACTGAGCACCCAGCACCCTGAGTACTGAGCACCCAGCACCCTGAATACTGAACACCCAGCATCCTGAGTACTGAGCACCCAGCACCCTGAGTACTGAGCACCCAGCACCCCGAGCACTGAACACCCAGCACCCTGAGCACTGAGCACCCAGCACCAAGAGTACTGAGCACCAAGCACCCCGAGCACTGAGCACACAGCACCCTGAGTAACGAGCACCCAGCACCCCGAGTACTGAGCACCCAGCACCGTGACTACTGAGCACCCAGCACCCTGAGTACTGAGCACCCAGCACCCTGAGCACTGAGCACAAAGCACGCTGAGAACTGAGCACTGAGCACCCTGAGTACTGAGCACCAAGGACCCTGAGCACTGAGCACCCAGCACGCTGAGTACTGAGCGCTGAGCACCCTGAGTACTGAGCACCGAGCACCCTGAGTACTGAGCACCCCGCACCCTGAGCACTGAGCAGCCAGCACCCTGAGCACTGAGCACCCAGCACCCCGAGCACTGAGCACCCAGCACCCTGAGTACTGAGCACCCAGCACCCTGAGTACTGAGCACTCAGCACCCTGAGTACTGAACACCGAGCACCCCGAGCACTGAGCACCCAGCACCCTGAGCACTGAGCACCCTGAGGACTGAGCACCCAGCACCCTGAGCACTGAGCACCCAGCAACCCGAGCACTGAGCACCCAGCACCCTGAGTACTGAGCACCCTGAGTAATGAGCACCCAGCACCCCGAGCACTGAGCACCCAGCACCCTGAGTACTGAGCACCCTGAGTACTGAGCACCCATCACCCTGAGAACTGAGCACCCAGCACCGTGAGTACTGAGCACCCAGCACCCTGAGCACTGAGCACCCAGCACCCTGAGTACTGAGCACCCAGCACCCTGTGTACTGAGCACCGAGCACCCCGAGTACTGAGCACCCAGCACCCTGAGCACTGAGCACCCAGCACCCTGAGTACTGAGCACCCAGAACCCTGAGTACTGAGCACCCAGCACCCCGAGCACTGAGCACCCTGAGTACTGAGCACTAAGCACCCTGAGCGCTGAGCACCCAGCACCCCAAGCACGGAGCACCCAGGACCCCGAGCACTGAGTACTGAGCACCCAGCACCCTGAGTACTGAGCACCGAGCTCCCCGAGCACTGAGCACCCTGAGTACTGAGCACCCAGCACCCCGATCACAGAGCACACAGCACCCTCAGCACTGAGCACCCAGCACCCCGAGCACTGAGCACCCAGCACCCTGAGTACTGAGCACACTGAGGACTGAGCACCGATCACCCTGAGCACTGAGCACCCAGCACCCTGAGTACTGAGCACCCAGCACCCTGAGTACTGAGCACCGAGCACTCCGAGCACTGAGCACCCAGCACCCTGAGCACTGAGCACCCAGCACCCTGAGTACTGAGCACCCAGCACCCTGAGCACTGAGCACCCAGCACCCTGAGTACTGAGCACCCAGCACCCTGAGCACTGAGCACCCAGCACCCTGAGTACTGAGCACCAGGCACCCCGAGCACTGAGCACCCAGCACCCCGAGCACTGAGCACCCTGAGTACTTTGCACCCAGCACCCTGAGTACTGAGCACTAAGCACCCAGAGCGCTGAGCACCCAGCACCCCAAGCACGGAGCACCCAGGACCCCGAGCACTGAGTACTGAGCACCCAGCACCCTGAGTACTGAGCACCGAGCTCCCCGAGCACTGAGCACCCTGAGTACTTAGCACCCAGCACCCCGAGCACTGAGCACCCAGCACCCCGAGTACTGAGCACCCAGCACCCCGAGCACTGAGCACCCAGCACCCTGAGCACTGAGCACCCAGCACCCCAAGCACTGAGCACCCAGCACCCCGAGCACTGAGCACCCAGCACCCCGAGTACTGAGCACCCAGAACCCCGAGCACTGAGCACCCAGCACCCTGAGCACTGAGCACCCAGCACCCCAAGCACTGAGCACCCAGCACGCTGAGTACTGAGTACTGAGCACCCTGAGTACTGAGCACCCAGCACCCTGAACACTGAGCACCAAGCACCCTGAGTACTGAGCACCGAGCACCCTGAGTACTGAGCACACAGCACCCTGAGTACTGAGCACCCAGCAGCAAGAGTACTGAGCACCGAGCATCCTGAGCACTGAGCACCGAGCACCCCGAGCACTGAGCACCCAGCATCCTGAGTACTGAGCACCCAGCCCCAAGAGTACTGAGCACCGAGCACCCTGAGCACTGAGCACCCAGCACCCTGAGTAATGAGCACCCAGCACCCTGAGTACTGAGCACCCAGCACCGTGAGTACTGAGCACCCAGCACCCTGAGTACTGAGCACCCAGCACCCTGAGCACTGAGCACAAAGCACGCTGAGTACTGAGCACTGAGCACCCTGAGTACTGAACACCAAGGACCCTGAGCACTGAGCACCCAGCACGCTGAGTACTGAGCACCCTGAGGACTGAGCACCCAGCACGCTGAGTACTGAGCACCCAGCATCCTGAGTACTGAGCACCGATCACCCTGAGCACTGAGCACCGAGCAACCCGAGCACTGAGCACCCAGCACCCTGAGTACTTAGCACCCTGAGTACTGACCACCCAGCACCCCGAGCACTGAGCACCCAGGACCCTGAGTACTGAGCACCCTGAGTACTGAGCACCCAGCACCCTGAGTACTGAGCACCCTGAGTACTGAGCACCCAGCACCCTGAGCACTGAGCACCCAGCACCCTGAGTACTGAGCACCCAGCACCCTGAGCACTGAGCACCCAGCACCCTGAGTACTGAGCACCCAGCACACTGAGAACTTACCACCCAGCACCCTGAGCACTGAGCACCCAGCACCCTGAGTACTGAGCACCGAGCACCCTGAGTACTGAGCACCCAGCACCCTGAGTACTGAGCACCCAGCACCCTGAGTACTGAGCACCGAGCACCCCGAGTACTGAGCACCAAGCACCCTGAGCACTGAGCACCCAGCACCCTGAGTACTGAGCACACAGCACCCTGAGTACTGAGCACGCAGCACCCCGAGCACTGAGCACCCTGAGTACTGAGCACCCAGCATCCTGAGTACTGAGCACCCAGCACCCTGAGTACTGAGCACCGAGCTCCCCGAGCACTGAGCACCCTGAGTACTGAGCACCCAGCACCCCGATCACAGAGCACCCAGCACACTCAGCACTGAGGACCCAGCACCCCGAGCACTGAGCACCAAGCACCCTGAGTACTGAGCACCCTGAGGACTGAGCACCGATCACCCTGAACACTGAGCACCCAGCACCCTGAGTACTGAGCACCCAGCACCCTGAGTACTGAGCACCGAGCACTCCGAGCATTGAGCACCCAGCACGCTGAGCACTGAGCACCCAGCACCCTGAGTACTGAGCACCCAGCACCCTGAGTACTGAGCACCCAGCACCCTGAGTACTGAGCACCCAGCACCAAGAGTACTGAGCACCGAGCACCCTGAGTAATGAGCACCCACCACCCCGAGTACTGAGCACCCAGCACCCCGAGCACTGAGCACCCTGAGTACTTTGCACCCAGCACCCTGAGTACTGAGCACTAAGCACCCAGAGCGCTGAGCACCCAGCACCCCAAGCACGGAGCACCCAGGACCCCGAGCACTGAGTACTGAGCACCCAGCACCCTGAGTACTGAGCACCGAGCTCCCCGAGCACTGAGCACCCTGAGTACTTAGCACCCAGCACCCCGAGCACTGAGCACCCAGCACCCCGAGTACTGAGCACCCAGCACCCCGAGCACTGAGCACCCAGCACCCTGAGCACTGAGCACCCAGCACCCCAAGCACTGAGCACCCAGCACCCCGAGCACTGAGCACCCAGCACCCCGAGTACTGAGCACCCAGCACCCCGAGCACTGAGCACCCAGCACCCTGAGCACTGAGCACCCAGCACCCCAAGCACTGAGCACCCAGCACGCTGAGTACTGAGTACTGAGCACCCTGAGTACTGAGCACCCAGCACCCTGAGCACTGAGCACCTAGCACCCTGAGTACTGAGCACCGAGCACCCTGAGTACTGAGCACACAGCACCCTGAGTACTGAGCACCCAGCAGCAAGAGTACTGAGCACCGAGCATCCTGAGCACTGAGCACCGAGCACCCCGAGCACTGAGCACCCAGCATCCTGAGTACTGAGCACCCAGCCCCAAGAGTACTGAGCACCGAGCACCCTGAGCACTGAGCACCCAGCACCCTGAGTAATGAGCACCCAGCACCCTGAGTACTGAGCACCCAGCACCGTGAGTACTGAGCACCCAGCACCCTGAGTACTGAGCACCCAGCACCCTGAGCACTGAGCACAAAGCACGCTGAGTACTGAGCACTGAGCACCCTGAGTACTGAACACCAAGGACCCTGAGCACTGAGCACCCAGCACGCTGAGTACTGAGCACCCTGAGGACTGAGCACCCAGCACGCTGAGTACTGAGCACCCAGCATCCTGAGTACTGAGCACCGATCACCCTGAGCACTGAGCACCGAGCAACCCGAGCACTGAGCACCCAGCACCCTGAGTACTTAGCACCCTGAGTACTGACCACCCAGCACCCCGAGCACTGAGCACCCAGGACCCTGAGTACTGAGCACCCTGAGTACTGAGCACCCAGCACCCTGAGTACTGAGCACCCTGAGTACTGAGCACCCAGCACCCTGAGCACTGAGCACCCAGCACCCTGAGTACTGAGCACCCAGCACCCTGAGCACTGAGCACCCAGCACCCTGAGTACTGAGCACCCAGCACACTGAGAACTTACCACCCAGCACCCTGAGCACTGAGCACCCAGCACCCTGAGTACTGAGCACCGAGCACCCTGAGTACTGAGCACCCAGCACCCTGAGTACTGAGCACCCAGCACCCTGAGTACTGAGCACCGAGCACCCCGAGTACTGAGCACCAAGCACCCTGAGCACTGAGCACCCAGCACCCTGAGTACTGAGCACACAGCACCCTGAGTACTGAGCACGCAGCACCCCGAGCACTGAGCACCCTGAGTACTGAGCACCCAGCATCCTGAGTACTGAGCACCCAGCACCCTGAGTACTGAGCACCGAGCTCCCCGAGCACTGAGCACCCTGAGTACTGAGCACCCAGCACCCCGATCACAGAGCACCCAGCACACTCAGCACTGAGGACCCAGCACCCCGAGCACTGAGCACCAAGCACCCTGAGTACTGAGCACCCTGAGGACTGAGCACCGATCACCCTGAACACTGAGCACCCAGCACCCTGAGTACTGAGCACCCAGCACCCTGAGTACTGAGCACCGAGCACTCCGAGCATTGAGCACCCAGCACGCTGAGCACTGAGCACCCAGCACCCTGAGTACTGAGCACCCAGCACCCTGAGTACTGAGCACCCAGCACCCTGAGTACTGAGCACCCAGCACCAAGAGTACTGAGCACCGAGCACCCTGAGTCATGAGCACCCACCACCCCGAGTACTGAGCACCCAGCACCGTGAGTACTGAGCAACCAGAACCCTGAGTACTGAGCACCGAGCTCCCCAAGCACTGAGCACCCTGAGTACTGAGTACCCAGCACCCCGATCACAGAGCACCCAGCACACTCAGCACTGAGCACCCAGCACCCCGAGCACTGAGCACCCAGCACCCTGAGTACTGAGCACCCTGAGGACTGAGCACCGATCACCCTGAGCACTGAGCACCCAGCACCCTGAGTACTGAGCACCCAGCACCCTGAGTACTGAGCACCGAGCACTCCGAGCACTGAACACCCAGCACCCTGAGCACTGAGCACCCAGCACCCTGAGTACTGAGCACCCAGCACCCTGAGTACTGAGCACCCAGCACCCTGAGTACTGAGCACCCAGCACCCTGAGTACTGAGCACCCAGCATCCTGAGTACTGAGCACCCAGCACCCTGAGTACTGAGCACCCAGCACCCTGAGTACTGAGCACCCAGCACCCCGAGCACTGAACACCCAGCACCCTGAGCACTGAGCACCCAGCACCAAGAGTACTGAGCACCGAGCACCCCGAGCACTGAGCACACAGCACCCTGAGTAACGAGCACCCAGCACCCCGAGTACTGAGCACCCAGCACCGTGACTACTGAGCACCCAGCACCCTGAGTACTGAGCACCCAGCACCCTGAGCACTGAGCACAAAGCACGCTGAGAACTGAGCACTGAGCACCCTGAGTACTGAGCACCAAGGACCCTGAGCACTGAGCACCCAGCACGCTGAGTACTGAGCGCTGAGCACCCTGAGTACTGAGCACCGAGCACCCTGAGTACTGAGCACCCCGCACCCTGAGCACTGAGCAGCCAGCACCCTGAGCACTGAGCACCCTGCACCCCGAGCACTGAGCACCCAGCACCCTGAGTACTGAGCACCCAGCACCCTGAGTACTGAGCACTCAGCACCCTGAGTACTGAACACCGAGCACCCCGAGCACTGAGCACCCAGCACCCTGAGCACTGAGCACCCTGAGGACTGAGCACCCAGCACCCTGAGCACTGAGCACCCAGCAACCCGAGCACTGAGCACCCAGCACCCTGAGTACTGAGCACCCTGAGTAATGAGCACCCAGCACCCCGAGCACTGAGCACCCAGCACCATGAGTACTGAGCACCCTGAGTACTGAGCACCCATCACCCTGAGAACTGAGCACCCAGCACCGTGAGTACTGAGCACCCAGCACCCTGAGCACTGAGCACCCAGCACCCTGAGTACTGAGCACCCAGCACCCTGAGTACTGAGCACCCAGCACCCTGTGTACTGAGCACCGAGCACCCCGAGTACTGAGCACCCAGCACCCTGAGCACTGAGCACCCAGCACCCTGAGTACTGAGCACCCAGAACCCTGAGTACTGAGCACCCAGCACCCCGAGCACTGAGCACCCTGAGTACTGAGCAATAAGCACCCTGAGCGCTGAGCACCCAGCACCCCAAGCACGGAGCACCCAGGACCCCGAGCACTGAGTACTGAGCACCCAGCACCCTGAGTACTGAGCACCGAGCTCCCCGAGCACTGAGCACCCTGAGTACTGAGCACCCAGCACCCCGATCACAGAGCACACAGCACCCTCAGCACTGAGCACCCAGCACCCCGAGCACTGAGCACCCAGCACCCTGAGTACTGAGCACACTGAGGACTGAGCACCGATCACCCTGAGCACTGAGCACCCAGCACCCTGAGTACTGAGCACCCAGCACCCTGAGTACTGAGCACCGAGCACTCCGAGCACTGAGCACCCAGCACCCTGAGCACTGAGCACCCAGCACCCTGAGTACTGAGCACCCAGCACCCTGAGCACTAAGCACCCAGCACCCTGAGTACTGAGCACCCAGCACCCTGAGCACTGAGCACCCAGCACCCTGAGTACTGAGCACCCAGCACCCCGAGCACTGAGCACCCAGCACCCCGAGCACTGAGCACCCTGAGTACTTTGCACCCAGCAAGCTGAGTACTGAGCACTAAGCACCCAGAGCGCTGAGCACCCAGCACCCCAAGCACGGAGCACCCAGGACCCCGAGCACTGAGTACTGAGCACCCAGCACCCTGAGTACTGAGCACCGAGCTCCCCGAGCACTGAGCACCCTGAGTACTTAGCACCCAGCACCCCGAGCACTGAGCACCCAGCACCCCGAGTACTGAGCACCCAGCACCCCGAGCACTGAGCACCCAGCACCCTGAGCACTGAGCACCCAGCACCCCAAGCACTGAGCACCCAGCACCCCGAGCACTGAGCATCCAGCACCCCAAGTACTGAGCACCCAGCACCCCGAGCACTGAGCACCCAGCACCCTGAGCACTGAGCACCCAGCACCCCAAGCACTGAGCACCCAGCACACTGAGTACTGAGTACTGAGCACCCTGAGTACTGAGCACCCAGCACCCTGAGCACTGAGCACCCAGCACCCTGAGTACTGAGCACCGAGCACCCTGAGTACTGAGCACACAGCACCCTGAGTACTGAGCACCCAGCAGCAAGAGTACTGAGCACCGAGCATCCTGAGCACTGAGCACCGAGCACCCCGAGCACTGAGCACCCAGCATCCAGAGTACTGAGCACCCAGCACCCTGAGTACTGAGCACCCAGCACCCTGAGCACTGAGCACCCAGCACCCTGAGTACTGAGCACCCAGCACCCAGAGTACTTAGCACCCAGCACCCTGAGCACTGAGCACCCAGCACCCTGAGTACTGAGCACCGAGCACCCTGAGTCATGAGCACCCAGCACCCTGAGTACTGAGCACCCAGCACCCTGTGTACTGAGCACCGAGCACCCCGAGTACTGAGCACCCAGCACCCTGAGCACTGAGCACCCTGCACCCTGAGTACTGAGCACCCAGAACCCTGAGTACTGAGCACCCAGCACCCTGAGCACTGAGCACCCTGAGTACTGAGCACTAAGCACCCTGAGCGCTGAGCACCCAGCACCCCAAGCACGGAGCACCCAGGACCCCGAGCACTGAGTACTGAGCACCCAGCACCCCGATCACAGAGCACACAGCACCCTCAGCACTGAGCACCCAGCACCCCGAGCACTGAGCACCCAGCACCCTGAGTACTGAGCACACTGAGGACTGAGCACCGATCACCCTGAGCACTGAGCACCCAGCACCCTGAGTACTGAGCACCCAGCACCTTGAGTACTGAGCACCCAGCACCCTCTGCACTGAGCACCCAGCACCCTGAGTACTGAGCACCCAGCACCCTGAGTACTGAGCACCCAGCACCCTGAGTACTGAGCACCCAGCACCCTGAGTACTGAGCACCGAGCACCCCGAGTACTGAGAACCCAGCACCCCGAGCACTGAGCAGCCAGCACCCTGAACACTGAGAACCCAGCACCCCAAGCACTGAGCACCCAGCACCCTGAGTACTGAGCACCCAGCAGCTTGAGTACTGAGCACCCAGCACCCTGAACACTGAGCACCCAGCACCCCAAGCACTGAGCACCCAGCACCCTGAGGACTGCGCACCCAGCACCCCGAGCACTGAGCACCCAGCACCCTGAGTACTGAGCACCCAGCACCAAGAGTACTGAGCACCGAGCATCCTGAGCACTGAGCACCGAGCACCCCGAGCACTGAGCACCCAGCACCCTGAGTACTGAGCACCCAGCACCAAGAGTACTGAGCACCGAGCACCCCGAGCACTGAGCACCCAGCACCCTGAGTAATGAGCACTGAGCACCCTGAGCACTGAGCACCCTGAGTACTGAGCACTAAGCACCCAGAGCGCTGAGCACCCAGCACCCCAAGCACGGAGCACCCAGGACCCCGAGCACTGAGTCCTGAGCACCCAGCACCATGACTACTGAGCACCGTGCTCCCCGAGCACTGAGCACCCTGAGTACTGAGCACCCAGCACCCCGATCACAGAGCACCCAGCACACTCAGCACTGAGGACCCAGCACCCCGAGCACTGAGCACCGAGCACCCGGAGTACTGAGCACCCTGAGGACTGAGCACCAATCACCCTGAACACTGAGCACCCAGCACCCTGAGTACTGAGCACCCAGCACCCTGAGTACTGAGCACCGAGCACTCCGAGCACTGAGCACCCAGCACCCTGAGCACTGAGCACCCAGCACCCTGAGTACTGAGCACCCAGCATTCTGAGTACTGAGCACCCAGCACCCCGAGCACTGAGCACCCAGCACCCTGAGCACTGAGCACCCAGCACCCCGAGTACTGAGCACCCAGCACCCTGAGTACTGAGCACCAAGCACCCCGAGCACTGAGCACCCAGCACCCCGAGCACTGAGCACCCAGCACCCCGAGAATGAGCACCCAGCACCCTGAGTACTGAGAACCGAGCACCCTGAGTACTGAGCACCCAGCACCCTGAGCACTGAGCAACCAGCACCCCGAGTACTGAGCTAACAGCACCCCGAGCACTGAGCACCCAGCACCCCAAGAATGAGCACCCAGCACCCTGAGTACTGAGCACCCAGCACCCTGAGTACTGAGCACCCAGCACCCCGAGCACTGAGCACCCTGAGTACTTTGCACCCAGCACCCTGAGTACTGAGCACTAAGCACACAGAGCGCTGAGCACCCAGCACCCCAAGCACGGAGCACCCAGGGCCCCGAGCACTGAGTACTGAGCACCCAGCACCCTGAGTACTGAGCACCGAGCTCCCCGAGCCCTGAGCACCCTGAGTACTGAGCACCCAGCACCCCGATCACAGAGCACCCAGCACCCTCAGCACTGAGCACCGAGCACCCCGAGCACTGAGCACCCCGCACCCTGAGTACTGAGCACACTGAGGACTGAGCACCGATCACCCTGAGCACTGAGCACCCAGCACCCTGAGTACTGAGCACCCAGCACCCCGAGTACTGAGCACCCAGCACCCTGAGCACTGAGCAACCAGCACCCCGAGCACTGAGCACGCAGCACCCTGAGTACTGAGCACCCAGCACCCCGAGCCCTGAGCACCCAGCACCCTGAGTACTGAGCACCCTGAGTACTGAGCACCTTGCACCCCGAGCACTGAGCACCCAGCACCCTGAGCACTGAGCACCCTGCACCCTGAGTACTGAGCATCAAGCACCCTGAGCACAGAGCACCCAGCACCCTGAGCACTGAGCACCCAGCACCCTAAGCACTGAGCACCCAGCACCCTGAGTACTGAGCTCCCAACGTACTGAGCATCGAGCACCCCGAGCACTGAGCACCCAGCACCCTGAGTACTGAGCACCCAGCACCCCGAGCACTGAGCACCCAGCACCCTGAGTACTGAGCACCGAGCACCCTGAGTACTGAGCACCCAGCACCCCGAGCACTGAGCATCCAGCACCCCGAGCACTGAGCACTCAGCACTGAGCACCCAGCACCCTGAGTACTGAGCACCCAGCACCCTGAGTACTGAGCACCGAGCACCCCGAGCATTGAGCACCGGGCACCCCGAGCACTGAGCACCCAGCACCCTGAGTACTGAGCACCCAGCACCCTGAGTACTGAGCACTGAGCACACTGAGCACTGAGCAACCAGCACCCTGAGTACTGAGCACCCAGCACCGTGAGTACTGAGTAACCAGCACCCCGAGCACTGAGCACCCAGCACCCTGAGTAATGAGCACCCAGCACCCTGAGTACTGAGCACTGAGCACCCTGAGCACTGAGCACCCAGCACCCTGAGTACTGAGCACCCAGCACCCTGAGCACTGAGCACCCAGCACCCCAAGCACTGAGCACCCAGCACCCTGAGTACTGAGCACCCTGAGTACTGAGCACCCAGCACCCTGAGCACTGAGCACCCAGCACCCTGAGTACTGAGCACCGAGCACCCTGAGCACTGAGCACCCAGCACCCTGAGTACTGAGCACCCAGCACCAAGAGTACTGAGCACCGAGCACCCCGAGCACTGAGCACCCAGCACCCTGAGTAATGAGCACCCAGCACCCCGAGCACTGAGCACCCAGCACCAAGAGTACTGAGCACTGAGCACCCTGAGTACTGAGCACTAAGCACCCTGAGCGCTGAGCACCCAGCACCCCAAGCACGGAGCACCCAGGACCCCGAGCACTGAGTACTGAGCACCCAGCACCCTGAGTACTGAGCACCGAGATCCCCGAGCACTGAGCACCCTGAGTACTGAGTACCCAGCACCCCGATCACAGAGCACCCGGCACACTCAGCACTGAGCACCCAGCACCCCGAGCACTGAGCACCCAGCACCCTGAGTACTGAGCACCCTGAGGACTGAGCACCGATCACCCTGAGCACTGAGCACCCAGCACCCTGAGTACTGAGCACCCAGCACCCTGAGTACTGAGCACCGAGCACTCCGAGCACTGAGCACCCAGCACCCTGAGCACTGAGCACCCAGCACCCTGAGTAATGAGCACCCAGCATCCTGAGCACTGAGCACCCAGCACCCTGAGTACTGAGCACCCAGCACCCTGAGTACTGAGCACCGAGCACTCCGAGCACTGAGCACCCAGGACCCTGAGTACTGAGCACCCAGCACCCTGAGTACTGAGCACCCAGCACCCCGAGCACTGAGCACCCAGCACCCTGAGCACTGAGCACCCAGCACCAAGAGTACTGAGCACCGAGCACCCCGAGCACTGAGCACCCTGAGTACTGAGCACCCAGCACCCCGATCACAGAGCACCCAGCACCCTCAGCACTGAGCACCCAGCACCCCGAGCACTGAGCACCCCGCACCCTGAGTACTGAGCACACTGAGGACTGAGCACCGATCACCCTGAGCACTGAGCACCCAGCACCCTGAGTACTGAGCACCCAGCACCCTGAGTACTGAGCACCGAGCTCCCCGAGCCCTGAGCACCCTGAGTACTGAGCACCCAGCACCCCGATCACAGAGCACCCAGCACCCTCAGCACTGAGCACCGAGCACCCCGAGCACTGAGCACCCCGCACCCTGAGTACTGAGCACACTGAGGACTGAGCACCGATCACCCTGAGCACTGAGCACCCAGCACCCTGAGTACTGAGCACCCAGCACCCTGAGTACTGAGCACCGAGCACCCCGAGTACTGAGCACCCAGCACCCTGAGCACTGAGCAACCAGCACCCCGAGCACTGAGCACGCAGCACCCTGAGTACTGAGCACCCAGCACCCCGAGCCCTGAGCACCCAGCACCCTGAGTACTGAGCACCCTGAGTACTGAGCACCTTGCACCCCGAGCACTGAGCACCCAGCACCCTGAGCACTGAGCACCCTGCACCCTGAGTACTGAGCATCAAGCACCCTGAGCACAGAGCACCCAGCACCCTGAGCACTGAGCACCCAGCACCATAAGCACTGAGCACCCAGCACCCTGAGTACTGAGCTCCCAACGTACTGAGCATCGAGCACCCCGAGCACTGAGCACCCAGCACCCTGAGTACTGAGCACCCAGCACCCCGAGCACTGAGCACCCAGCACCCTGAGTACTGAGCACCGAGCACCCTGAGTACTGAGCACCCAGCACCCCGAGCACTGAGCATCCAGCACCCCGAGCACTGAGCACTCAGCACTGAGCACCCAGCACCCTGAGTACTGAGCACCCAGCACCCTGAGTACTGAGCACCGAGCACCCCGAGCATTGAGCACCGGGCACCCCGAGCACTGAGCACCCAGCACCCTGAGTACTGAGCACCCAGCACCCTGAGTACTGAGCACTGAGCACACTGAGCACTGAGCAACCAGCACCCTGAGTACTGAGCACCCAGCACCGTGAGTACTGAGTAACCAGCACCCCGAGCACTGAGCACCCAGCACCCTGAGTAATGAGCACCCAGCACCCTGAGTACTGAGCACTGAGCACCCTGAGCACTGAGCACCCAGCACCCTGAGTACTGAGCACCCAGCACCCTGAGCACTGAGCACCCAGCACCCCAAGCACTGAGCACCCAGCACCCTGAGTACTGAGCACCCTGAGTACTGAGCACCCAGCACCCTGAGCACTGAGCACCCAGCACCCTGAGTACTGAGCACCGAGCACCCTGAGCACTGAGCACCCAGCACCCTGAGTACTGAGCACCCAGCACCAAGAGTACTGAGCACCGAGCACCCCGAGCACTGAGCACCCAGCACCCTGAGTAATGAGCACCCAGCACCCCGAGCACTGAGCACCCAGCACCAAGAGTACTGAGCACTGAGCACCCTGAGTACTGAGCACTAAGCACCCTGAGCGCTGAGCACCCAGCACCCCAAGCACGGAGCACCCAGGACCCCGAGCACTGAGTACTGAGCACCCAGCACCCTGAGTACTGAGCACCGAGATCCCCGAGCACTGAGCACCCTGAGTACTGAGTACCCAGCACCCCGATCACAGAGCACCCGGCACACTCAGCACTGAGCACCCAGCACCCCGAGCACTGAGCACCCAGCACCCTGAGTACTGAGCACCCTGAGGACTGAGCACCGATCACCCTGAGCACTGAGCACCCAGCACCCTGAGTACTGAGCACCCAGCACCCTGAGTACTGAGCACCGAGCACTCCGAGCACTGAGCACCCAGCACCCTGAGCACTGAGCACCCAGCACCCTGAGTAATGAGCACCCAGCATCCTGAGCACTGAGCACCCAGCACCCTGAGTACTGAGCACCCAGCACCCTGAGTACTGAGCACCGAGCACTCCGAGCACTGAGCACCCAGGACCCTGAGTACTGAGCACCCAGCACCCTGAGTACTGAGCACCCAGCACCCCGAGCACTGAGCACCCAGCACCCTGAGCACTGAGCACCCAGCACCAAGAGTACTGAGCACCGAGCACCCCGAGCACTGAGCACCCTGAGTACTGAGCACCCAGCACCCCGATCACAGAGCACCCAGCACCCTCAGCACTGAGCACCCAGCACCCCGAGCACTGAGCACCCCGCACCCTGAGTACTGAGCACACTGAGGACTGAGCACCGATCACCCTGAGCACTGAGCACCCAGCACCCTGAGTACTGAGCACCCAGCACCCTGAGTACTGAGCACCGAGCACCCCGAGTACTGAGCACCCAGCACCCTGAGCACTGAGCAGCCAGCACCCTGAGCACTGAGCACCCAGCTCCCCGAGCACTGAGCACCCAGCACACTGAGCACTGAGCACCCAGCTCCCCGAGCACTGAGCACCCAGCACCCTGAGCACTGAGCACCCAGCACCCCGAGTACTGAGCACCCAGCACCCTGAGTACTGAGCACCGAGCACCCCGAGCACTGAGCACCCAGCACCCCGAGCACTGAGAACCCAGCACCCCGAGAATTAGCACCCAGCACCCTGAGTACTGAGAACCGAGTACCCTCAGTACTGAGCACCCAGCACGCTGAGCACTGAGCACCCAGCACCCCGAGTCCTGAGCAAACAGCACACCGAGCACTGAGCACCCAGCACCCCGAGAATGAGCACCCAGCACCCTGAGTACTGAGCACCCAGCACCCTGAGTACTGAGCACCCTGAGGACTGAGCACCGATCACCCTGAGCACTGAGCACCCAGCACCCTGAGTACTGAGCACCCAGCACCCTGAGTACTGAGCACCGAGCACCCCGAGTACTGAGCACCCAGCACCCTGAGCACTGAGCACCTAGCAACCCGAGCACTGAGCACGCAGCACCCTGAGTACTGAGCACCCAGCACTCCGAGCCCTGAGCACACAGCACCCTGAGTACTGAGCACCCTGAGTACTGAGCACCTAGCACCCCGAGCACTGAGCACCCAGCACCCTGAGCACTGAGCACCCTGCACCCTGAGTACTGAGCATCAAGCACCCTGAGCACTGAGCACCCAGCACCCTGAGCACTGAGCACCCAGGACCCTGAGCACTGAGCACCCAGCACCCTGAGTACTGAGCACCCAACCTACTGAGCATCGAGCACCCCGAGCACTGAGCACCCAGCATCCTGAGTACTGAGCACCGAGCACCCCGAGTACTGAGCACCCAGCACCCTGAGCACTGAGCACCCAGCACCCTGAGTACTGAGCACCGAGAACCCTGAGTACTGAGCACCCAGCACCCTGAGCACTGAGCACCCTGAGTACTGAGCACTAAGCACCCTGAGCGCTGATCACCCAGCACCCCAAGCACGGAGCACCCAGGACACCCAGCACTTAGTACTGAGCACCCAGCACCCTGAGTACTGAGCACCCAGCACCCTGAGTACTGAGCACCCAGCACCCTGAGCACTGAGGACGCAGCACCCTGAGTACTGAGCACCCAGCACCCTGAGTACTGAGCACCCAGCACCCTGAGTACTGAGCACCCAGCACCCTGAGTACTGAGCACCCAGCACCCTGAGTACTGAGCACCCAGCACCCTGAGAACTGAGCACGCAGCACCCTGAGTACTGAGCACCCAGCACCCTGAGTACTGAGCACCCAGCACCCTGAGTACTGAGCACCCAGCACCCTGAGTACTGAGCACCCAGCACCCTGAGTACTGAGCACTGAGCACCCCGAGTACTGAGCACACAGCACCCCGAGCACTAAGCACCCAGCACCCTGAACACTGAGCACCCAGCACCCCAAGCACTGAGCACCCAGCAACCTGAGTACTGAGCACCCAGCACCCTGAGTACTGAGCACCCAGCACCCTGAGTACTGAGCACCCAGCACCCCGAGCACTGAGCACCCAGCACCCTGAGTACTGAGCACCGAGCACCAAGAGTACTGAGCACCGAGCATCCTGAGCACTGAGCACCGAGCACCCCGAGCACTGAGCACCTAGCACCCTGAGTACTGAGCACCCAGAACCAAGAGTACTGAGCACCGAGCACCCCGAGCACTGAGCACCCAGCACCCCGAGAATGAGCACCCAGCACCCTGAGTACTGAGCACCCAGCACCCTGAGTACTGAGCACCATGAGGACTGAGCACCGATCACCCTGAGCACTGAGCACCCAGCACCCTGAGTACTGAGCACCCAGCACCCTGAGTACTGAGCACCGAGCACCCCGAGTACTGAGCACCCAGCACCCTGAGCACTGAGCACCTAGCAACCCGAGCACTGAGCACGCAGCACCCTGAGTACTGAGCAGCCAGCACTCCGAGCCCTGAGCACACAGCACCCTGAGTACTGAGCACCCTGAGTACTGAGCACCTAGCACCCCGAGCACTGAGCACCCAGCACCCTGAGCACTGAGCACCCAGCACCCTGAGCACTGAGCACCCAGGACCCTGAGCACTGAGCACCCAGCACCCTGAGTACTGAGCACCCAACCTACTGAGCATCGAGCACCCCGAGCACTGAGCACCCAGCATTCTGAGTACTGAGCACCGAGCACCCCGAGTACTGAGCACCCAGCACCCTGAGCACTGAGCACCCAGCACCCTGAGTACTGAGCACCGAGAACCCTGAGTACTGAGCACCCAGCACCCCGCGCACTGAGCACCCTGAGTACTGAGCACTAAGCACCCTGAGCGCTGATCACCCAGCACCCCAAGCACGGAGCACCCAGGACACCCAGCACTTAGTACTGAGCACCCAGCACCCTGAGTACTGAGCACCGAGCTCCCCGAGCACTGAGCACCCTGAGTACTGAGCACCCAGCACCCCGATCACAGAGCACACAGCACCCTCAGCACTGAGCACCTAGCACCCCGAGCACTGAGCACCCAGCACCCTGAGTACTGAGCACACTGAGGACTGAGCACCGATCACCCTGAGCACTGAGCACCCAGCACCCTGAGTACTGAGCACCCAGCACCCTGAGTACTGAGCACCCAGCACCCTGAGCACTGAGCACGCAGCACCCTGAGTACTGAGCACCCAGCACCCTGAGTACTGAGCACCCAGCACCCTGAGTACTGAGAACCCAGCACCCTGAGTACTGAGCACCCAGCACCCTGAGTACTGAGCACTGAGCACCCCGAGTACTGAGCACCCAGCACCCCGAGCACTAAGCACCCAGCACCCTGAACACTGAGCACCCAGCACCCCAAGCACTGAGCACCCAGCAACCTGAGTACTGAGCACCCAGCACCCTGAGTACTGAGCACCCAGCACCCTGAGTACTGAGCACCCAGCACCCCGAGCACTGAGCACCCAGCACCCTGAGTACTGAGCACCGAGCACCAAGAGTACTGAGCACCGAGCATCCTGAGCACTGAGCACCGAGCACCCCGAGCACTGAGCACCTAGCACCCTGAGTACTGAGCACCCAGAACCAAGAGTACTGAGCACCGAGCACCCCGAGCACTGAGCACCCAGCACCCTGAGTAATGAGCACCCAGCACCCCGAGTACTGAGCACCGAGCACCGTGAGTACTGAGCACCCAGCACCCTGAGTACTGAGCACCCAGCACCCTGAGCACTGAGCACAAAGCACGCTGAGTACTGAGCACTGAGCACCCTGAGTACTGAGCACCAAGGACCCTGAGCACTGAGCACCCAGCACGCTGAGTACTGAGCGCTGAGCACCCTGAGTACTGAGCACCGAGCACCCTGAGTACTGAGCACCCAGCACCCTGAGCACTGAGCAGCCAGCACCCTGAGCACTGAGCACCCAGCTCCCCGAGCACTGAGCACCCAGCACCCTGAGCACTGAGCACCCAGCACCCCGAGTACTGAGCACCCAGCACCCTGAGTACTGAGCACCGAGCACCCCGAGCACTGAGCACCCAGCACCCCGAGCACTGAGAACCCAGCACCCCGAGAATTAGCACCCAGCACCCTGAGTACTGAGAACCGAGTACCCTCAGTACTGAGCACCCAGCACGCTGAGCACTGAGCACCCAGCACCCCGAGTACTGAGCAAACAGCACACCGAGCACTGAGCACCCAGCACCCCGAGAATGAGCACCCAGCACCCTGAGTACTGAGCACCCAGCACCCTGAGTACTGAGCACCCTGAGGACTGAGCACCGATCACCCTGAGCACTGAGCACCCAGCACCCTCAGTACTGAGCACCCAGCACCCTGAGTACTGAGCACCGAGCACCCCGAGTACTGAGCACCCAGCACCCTGAGCACTGAGCACCTAGCAACCCGAGCACTGAGCACGCAGCACCCTGAGTACTGAGCACCCAGCACCCCGAGCCCTGAGCACACAGCACCCTGAGTACTGAGCACCCTGAGTACTGAGCACCTAGCACCCCGAGCACTGAGCACCCAGCACCCTGAGCACTGAGCACCCTGCACCCTGAGTACTGAGCATCAAGCACCCTGAGCACTGAGCACCCAGCACCCTGAGCACTGAGCACCCAGGACCCTGAGCACTGAGCACCCAGCACCCTGAGTACTGAGCACCCAACCTACTGAGCATCGAGCACCCCGAGCACTGAGCACCCAGCATCCTGAGTACTGAGCACCGAGCACCCCGAGTACTGAGCACCCAGCACCCTGAGCACTGAGCACCCAGCACCCTGAGTACTGAGCACCGAGAACCCTGGGTACTGAGCACACAGCACCCTGAGCACTGAGCACCCTGAGTACTGAGCACTAAGCACCCTGAGCGCTGATCACCCAGCACCCCAAGCACGGAGCACCCAGGACACCAAGCACTGAGTACTGAGCACCCAGCACCCTGAGTACTGAGCATCGAGCACCCCGAGCACTAAGCACCCAGCACCCTGAACACTGAGCACCCAGCACCCCAAGCACTGAGCACCCAGCAACCTGAGTACTGAGCACCCAGCACCCTGAGTACTGAGCACCCCGAGCACTGAGCACCCTGAGTACTGAGCACCCAGCACCCCGATCACAGAGCACACAGCACCCTCAGCACTGAGCACCCAGCACCCCGAGCACTGAGAACACAGCACCCCGAGAATTAGCACCCAGCACCCTGAGTACTGAGAACCGAGTACCCTCAGTACTGAGCACCCAGCACGCTGAGCACTGAGCACCCAGCACCCCGAGTACTGAGCAAACAGCACACCGAGCACTGAGCACCCAGCACCCCGAGAATGAGCACCCAGCACCCTGAGTACTGAGCACCCAGCACCCTGAGTACTGAGCACCCTGAGGACTGAGCACCGATCACGCTGAGCACTGAGCACCCAGCACCCTGAGTACTGAGCACCCAGCACCCTGAGTACTGAGCACCGAGCACCCCGAGTACTGAGCACCCAGCACCCTGAGCACTGAGCACCTAGCAACCCGAGCACTGAGCACGCAGCACCCTGAGTACTGAGCACCCAGCACCCCGAGCCCTGAGCACACAGCACCCTGAGTACTGAGCACCCTGAGTACTGAGCACCTAGCACCCCGAGCACTGAGCACCCAGCACCCTGAGCACTGAGCACCCTGCACAATGAGTACTGAGCATCAAGCACCCTGAGCACTGAGCACCCAGCACCCTGAGCACTGAGCACCCAGCACCCTGAGGACTGAGCACCCAGCACCCTGAGTACTGAGCACCCAACGTACTGAGCATCGAGCACCCCGAGCACTGAGCACCCAGCACCCTGAGTACTGAGCATCGAGCACCCCGAGCACTAAGCACCCAGCACCCTGAACACTGAGCACCCAGCACCCCAAGCACTGAGCACCCAGCAACATGAGTACTGAGCACCCAGCACACTGAGTACTGAGCACCCAGCACCCTGAGTACTGAGCACCCAGCCCCCCGAGCACTGAGCACCCAGCACCCTGAGTACTGAGCACCGAGCACCAAGAGTACTGAGCACCGAGCATCCTGAGCACTGAGCACCGAGCACCCCGAGCACTGAGCACCTAGCACCCTGAGTACTGAGCACCCAGAACCAAGAGTACTGAGCACCGAGCACCCCGAGCACTGAGCACCCAGCACCCTGAGTAATGAGCACCCAGCACCCCGAGTACTGAGCACCGAGCACCGTGAGTACTGAGCACCCAGCACCCTGAGTACTGAGCACCCAGCACCCTGAGCACTGAGCACAAAGCACGCTGAGTACTGAGCACTGAGCACCCTGAGTACTGAGCACCAAGGACCCTGAGCACTGAGCACCCAGCACGCTGAGTACTGAGCGCTGAGCACCCTGAGTACTGAGCACCGAGCACCCTGAGTACTGAGCACCCAGCACCCTGAGCACTGAGCAGCCAGCACCCTGAGCACTGAGCACCCAGCTCCCCGGGCACTGAGCACCCAGCACCCTGAGCACTGAGCACCAAGCACCCCGAGTACTGAGCACCCAGCACCCTGAGTACTGAGCACCGAGCACCCCGAGCACTGAGCACCCAGCACCCCGAGCACTGAGAACCCAGCACCCCGAGAATTAGCACCCAGCACCCTGAGTACTGAGAACCGAGTACCCTCAGTACTGAGCACCCAGCACGCTGAGCACTGAGCACCCAGCACCCCGAGTACTGAGCAAACAGCACACCGAGCACTGAGCACCCAGCACCCCGAGAATGAGCACCCAGCACCCTGAGTACTGAGCACCCAGCACCCTGAGTACTGAGCACCATGAGGACTGAGCACCGATCACCCTGAGCACTGAGCACCCAGCACCCTGAGTACTGAGCACCCAGCACCCTGAGTACTGAGCACCGAGCACCCCGAGTACTGAGCACCCAGCACCCTGAGCACTGAGCACCTAGCAACCCGAGCACTGAGCACGCAGCACCCTGAGTACTGAGCACCCAGCACTCCGAGCCCTGAGCACACAGCACCCTGAGTACTGAGCACCCTGAGTACTGAGCACCTAGCACCCCGAGCACTGAGCACCCAGCACCCTGAGCACTGAGCACCCAGCACCCTGAGCACTGAGCACCCAGGACCCTGAGCACTGAGCACCCAGCACCCTGAGTACTGAGCACCCAACCTACTGAGCATCGAGCACCCCGAGCACTGAGCACCCAGCATTCTGAGTACTGAGCACCGAGCACCCCGAGTACTGAGCACCCAGCACCCTGAGCACTGAGCACCCAGCACCCTGAGTACTGAGCACCGAGAACCCTGAGTACTGAGCACCCAGCACCCCGCGCACTGAGCACCCTGAGTACTGAGCACTAAGCACCCTGAGCGCTGATCACCCAGCACCCCAAGCACGGAGCACCCAGGACACCCAGCACTTAGTACTGAGCACCCAGCACCCTGAGTACTGAGCACCGAGCTCCCCGAGCACTGAGCACCCTGAGTACTGAGCACCCAGCACCCCGATCACAGAGCACACAGCACCCTCAGCACTGAGCACCTAGCACCCCGAGCACTGAGCACCCAGCACCCTGAGTACTGAGCACACTGAGGACTGAGCACCGATCACCCTGAGCACTGAGCACTCAGCACCCTGAGTACTGAGCACCCAGCACCCTGAGTACTGAGCACCCAGCACCCTGAGCACTGAGCACGCAGCACCCTGAGTACTGAGCACCCAGCACCCTGAGTACTGAGCACTGAGCACCCCGAGTACTGAGCACCCAGCACCCCGAGCACTAAGCACCCAGCACCCTGAACACTGAGCACCCAGCACCCCAAGCACTGAGCACCCAGCAACCTGAGTACTGAGCACCCAGCACCCTGAGTACTGAGCACCCAGCACCCTGAGTACTGAGCACCCAGCACCCCGAGCACTGAGCACCCAGCACCCTGAGTACTGAGCACCGAGCACCAAGAGTACTGAGCACCGAGCATCCTGAGCACTGAGCACCGAGCACCCCGAGCACTGAGCACCTAGCACCCTGAGTACTGAGCACCCAGAACCAAGAGTACTGAGCACCGAGCACCCCGAGCACTGAGCACCCAGCACCCTGAGTAATGAGCACACAGCACCCCGAGTACTGAGCACCGAGCACCGTGAGTACTGAGCACCCAGCACCCTGAGTACTGAGCACCCAGCACCCTGAGCACTGAGCACAAAGCACGCTGAGTACTGAGCACTGAGCACCCTGAGTACTGAGCACCAAGGACCCTGAGCACTGAGCACCCAGCACGCTGAGTACTGAGCGCTGAGCACCCTGAGTACTGAGCACCGAGCACCCTGAGTACTGAGCACCCAGCACCCTGAGCACTGAGCAGCCAGCACCCTGAGCACTGAGCACCCAGCTCCCCGAGCACTGAGCACCCAGCACCCTGAGCACTGAGCACCCAGCACCCCGAGTACTGAGCACCCAGCACCCTGATTACTGAGCACCGAGCACCCCGAGCACTGAGCACCCAGCACCCCGAGCACTGAGAACCCAGCACCCCGAGAATTAGCACCCAGCACCCTGAGTACTGAGAACCGAGTACCCTCAGTACTGAGCACCCAGCACGCTGAGCACGGAGCACCCAGCACCCCGAGTACTGAGCAAACAGCACACCGAGCACTGAGCACCCAGCACCCCGAGAATGAGCACCCAGCACCCTGAGTACTGAGCACCCAGCACCCTGAGTACTGAGCACCGAGCACCCCGAGTACTGAGCACCCAGCACCCTGAGCACTGAGCACCCAGCACCCTGAGTACTGAGCACCGAGAACCCTGGGTACTGAGCACCCAGCACCCTGAGCACTGAGCACCCTGAGGACTGAGCACCGATCACCCTGAGCACTGAGCACCCAGCACCCTCAGTACTGAGCACCCAGCACCCTGAGTACTGAGCACCGAGCACCCCGAGTACTGAGCACCCAGCACCCTGAGCACTGAGCACCTAGCAACCCGAGCACTGAGCACGCAGCACCCTGAGTACTGAGCACCCAGCACCCCGAGCCCTGAGCACACAGCACCCTGAGTACTGAGCACCCTGAGTACTGAGCACCTAGCAACCCGAGCACTGAGCACCCTGCACCCTGAGTACTGAGCATCAAGCACTCTGAGCACTGAGCACCCAGCACCCTGAGCACTGAGCACCCAGGACCCTGAGCACTGAGCACCCAGCACCCTGAGTACTGAGCACCCAACCTACTGAGCATCGAGCACCCCGAGCACTGAGCACCCAGCATCCTGAGTACTGAGCACCGAGCACCCCGAGTACTGAGCACCCAGCACCCTGAGCACTGAGCACCCAGCACCCTGAGTACTGAGCACCGAGAACCCTGGGTACTGAGCACCCAGCACCCTGAGCACTGAGCACCCTGAGTACTGAGCACTAAGCACCCTGAGCGCTGATCACCCAGCACCCCAAGCACGGAGCACCCAGGACACCAAGCACTGAGTACTGAGCACCCAGCACCCTGAGTACTGAGCACCGAGCTCCCCGAGCACTGAGCACCCTGAGTACTGAGCACCGATCACCCTGAGCACTGAGCACCCAGCACCCTGAGTACTGAGCACCCAGCACCCTGAGTACTGAGCACCCAGCACCCTGAGTACTGAGCACACTGAGGACTGAGCACCGATCACCCTGAGCACTGAGCACCCAGCACCCTGAGTACTGAGCACCCAGCACCCTGAGTACTGAGCACCCAGCACCCTGAGCACTGAGCACGCAGCACCCTGAGTACTGAGCACCCAGCACCCTGAGTACTGAGCACCCAGCACCCTGAGTACTGAGCACCCAGCACCCTGAGTACTGAGCACCCAGCACCCAACATACTGAGCATCGAGCACCCCGAGCACTGAGCACCCAGCACCCTGAGTACTGAGCACCGAGCACCCCGAGTACTGAGCACCCAGCACCCTGAGCACTGAGCACCCAGCACCCTGAGTACTGAGCACCCAGAACCCTGCGTACTGAGCACCCAGCACCCCGAGCACTGAGCACCCTGAGTACTGAGCACTAAGCACCCTGAGTGCTGAGCACCCAGCACCCCAAGCACGGAGCACCCAGGACCCCGAGCACTGAGTACTGAGCACCCAGCACCCTGAGTACTGAGCACCGAGCTCCCCGAGCACTGAGCACCCTGAGTACTGAGCACCCAGCACCCCGATCACAGAGCACACAGCATCCTCAGCACTGAGCACCCAGCACCCCGAGCACTGAGCACCCAGCACCCTGAGTACTGAGCACACTGAGGACTGAGCACCGATCACCCTGAGCACTGAGCACCCAGCACCCTGAGTACTGAGCACCCAGCACCCTGAGTACTGAGCACCCAGCACCCTGAGCACTGAGCACGCAGCACCCTGAGTACTGAGCACCCAGCACCCTGAGTACTGAGCACCCAGCACCCTGAGTACTGAGCACCCAGCACCCCGAGCACTGAGCACCCAGCACCCTGAGTACTGAGCACCGAGCACCAAGAGTACTGAGCACCGAGCATCCTGAGCACTGAGCACCGAGCACCCCGAGCACTGAGCACCTAGCACCCTGAGTACTGAGCACCCAGAACCAAGAGTACTGAGCACCGAGCACCCCGAGCACTGAGCACCCAGCACCCTGAGTAATGACCACCCAGCACCCCGAGTACTGAGCACCCAGCACCCTGAGCACTGAGCACAAAGCACGCTGAGTACTGAGCACTGAGCACCCTGAGTACTGAGCACCAAGGACCCTGAGCACTGAGCACCCAGCACGCTGAGTACTGAGCGCTGAGCACCCTGAGTACTGAGCACCGAGCACCCTGAGTACTGAGCACCCAGCACCCTGAGCACTGAGCAGCCAGCACCCTGAGCACTGAGCACCCAGCTCCCCGGGCACTGAGCACCCAGCACCCTGAGCACTGAGCACCAAGCACCCCGAGTACTGAGCACCCAGCACCCTGAGTACTGAGCACCGAGCACCCCGAGCACTGAGCACCCAGCACCCCGAGCACTGAGAACCCAGCACCCCGAGAATTAGCACCCAGCACCCTGAGTACTGAGAACCGAGTACCCTCAGTACTGAGCACCCAGCACGCTGAGCACTGAGCACCCAGCACCCCGAGTACTGAGCAAACAGCACACCGAGCACTGAGCACCCAGCACCCCGAGAATGAGCACCCAGCACCCTGAGTACTGAGCACCCAGCACCCTGAGTACTGAGCACCATGAGGACTGAGCACCGATCACCCTGAGCACTGAGCACCCAGCACCCTGAGTACTGAGCACCCAGCACCCTGAGTACTGAGCACCGAGCACCCCGAGTAATGAGCACCCAGCACCCTGAGCACTGAGCACCTAGCAACCCGAGCACTGAGCACGCAGCACCCTGAGTACTGAGCACCCAGCACTCCGAGCCCTGAGCACACAGCACCCTGAGTACTGAGCACCCTGAGTACTGAGCACCTAGCACCCCGAGCACTGAGCACCCAGCACCCTGAGCACTGAGCACCCAGCACCCTGAGCACTGAGCACCCAGGACCCTGAGCACTGAGCACCCAGCACCCTGAGTACTGAGCACCCAACCTACTGAGCATCGAGCACCCCGAGCACTGAGCACCCAGCATTCTGAGTACTGAGCACCGAGCACCCCGAGTACTGAGCACCCAGCACCCTGAGCACTGAGCACCCAGCACCCTGAGTACTGAGCACCGAGAACCCTGAGTACTGAGCACCCAGCACCCCGCGCACTGAGCACCCTGAGTACTGAGCACTAAGCACCCTGAGCGCTGATCACCCAGCACCCCAAGCACGGAGCACCCAGGACACCCAGCACTTAGTACTGAGCACCCAGCACCCTGAGTACTGAGCACCGAGCTCCCCGAGCACTGAGCACCCTGAGTACTGAGCACCCAGCACCCCGATCACAGAGCACACAGCACCCTCAGCACTGAGCACCTAGCACCCCGAGCACTGAGCACCCAGCACCCTGAGTACTGAGCACACTGAGGACTGAGCACCGATCACCCTGAGCACTGAGCACTCAGCACCCTGAGTACTGAGCACCCAGCACCCTGAGTACTGAGCACCCAGCACCCTGAGCACTGAGCACGCAGCACCCTGAGTACTGAGCACCCAGCACCCTGAGTACTGAGCACCCAGCACCCTGAGTACTGAGAACCCAGCACCCTGAGTACTGAGCACCCAGCACCCTGAGTACTGAGCACTGAGCACCCCGAGTACTGAGCACCCAGCACCCCGAGCACTAAGCACCCAGCACCCTGAACACTGAGCACCCAGCACCCCAAGCACTGAGCACCCAGCAACCTGAGTACTGAGCACCCAGCACCCTGAGTACTGAGCACCCAGCACCCTGAGTACTGAGCACCCAGCACCCCGAGCACTGAGCACCCAGCACCCTGAGTACTGAGCACCGAGCACCAAGAGTACTGAGCACCGAGCATCCTGAGCACTGAGCACCGAGCACCCCGAGCACTGAGCACCTAGCACCCTGAGTACTGAGCACCCAGAACCAAGAGTACTGAGCACCGAGCACCCCGAGCACTGAGCACCCAGCACCCTGAGTAATGAGCACACAGCACCCCGAGTACTGAGCACCGAGCACCGTGAGTACTGAGCACCCAGCACCCTGAGTACTGAGCACCCAGCACCCTGAGCACTGAGCACAAAGCACGCTGAGTACTGAGCACTGAGCACCCTGAGTACTGAGCACCAAGGACCCTGAGCACTGAGCACCCAGCACGCTGAGTACTGAGCGCTGAGCACCCTGAGTACTGAGCACCGAGCACCCTGAGTACTGAGCACCCAGCACCCTGAGCACTGAGCAGCCAGCACCCTGAGCACTGAGCACCCAGCTCCCCGAGCACTGAGCACCCAGCACCCTGAGCACTGAGCACCCAGCACCCCGAGTACTGAGCACCCAGCACCCTGATTACTGAGCACCGAGCACCCCGAGCACTGAGCACCCAGCACCCCGAGCACTGAGAACCCAGCACCCCGAGAATTAGCACCCAGCACCCTGAGTACTGAGAACCGAGTACCCTCAGTACTGAGCACCCAGCACGCTGAGCACTGAGCACCCAGCACCCCGAGTACTGAGCAAACAGCACACCGAGCACTGAGCACCCAGCACCCCGAGAATGAGCACCCAGCACCCTGAGTACTGAGCACCCAGCACCCTGAGTACTGAGCACCGAGCACCCCGAGTACTGAGCACCCAGCACCCTGAGCACTGAGCACCCAGCACCCTGAGTACTGAGCACCGAGAACCCTGGGTACTGAGCACCCAGCACCCTGAGCACTGAGCACCCTGAGGACTGAGCACCGATCACCCTGAGCACTGAGCACCCAGCACCCTCAGTACTGAGCACCCAGCACCCTGAGTACTGAGCACCGAGCACCCCGAGTACTGAGCACCCAGCACCCTGAGCACTGAGCACCTAGCAACCCGAGCACTGAGCACGCAGCACCCTGAGTACTGAGCACCCAGCACCCCGAGCCCTGAGCACACAGCACCCTGAGTACTGAGCACCCTGAGTACTGAGCACCTAGCACCCCGAGCACTGAGCACCCAGCACCCTGAGCACTGAGCACCCTGCACCCTGAGTACTGAGCATCAAGCACCCTGAGCACTGAGCACCCAGCACCCTGAGCACTGAGCACCCAGGACCCTGAGCACTGAGCACCCAGCACCCTGAGTACTGAGCACCCAACCTACTGAGCATCGAGCACCCCGAGCACTGAGCACCCAGCATCCTGAGTACTGAGCACCGAGCACCCCGAGTACTGAGCACCCAGCACCCTGAGCACTGAGCACCCAGCACCCTGAGTACTGAGCACCGAGAACCCTGGGTACTGAGCACCCAGCACCCTGAGCACTGAGCACCCTGAGTACTGAGCACTAAGCACCCTGAGCGCTGATCACCCAGCACCCCAAGCACGGAGCACCCAGGACACCAAGCACTGAGTACTGAGCACCCAGCACCCTGAGTACTGAGCACCGAGCTCCCCGAGCACTGAGCACCCTGAGTACTGAGCACCCAGCACCCCGATCACAGAGCACACAGCACCCTCAGCACTGAGCACCCAGCACCCCGAGCACTGAGCACCCAGCACCCTGAGTACTGAGCACACTGAGGACTGAGCACCGATCACCCTGAGCACTGAGCACCCAGCACCCTGAGTACTGAGCACCCAGCACCCTGAGTACTGAGCACCCAGCACCCTGAGCACTGAGCACGCAGCACCCTGAGTACTGAGCACCCAGCACCCTGAGTACTGAGCACCCAGCACCCTGAGTACTGAGCACCCAGCACCCTGAGTACTGAGCACCCAGCACCCAACATACTGAGCATCGAGCACCCCGAGCACTGAGCACCCAGCACCCTGAGTACTGAGCACCGAGCACCCCGAGTACTGAGCACCCAGCACCCTGAGCACTGAGCACCCAGCACCCTGAGTACTGAGCACCCAGAACCCTGCGTACTGAGCACCCAGCACCCCGAGCACTGAGCACCCTGAGTACTGAGCACTAAGCACCCTGAGTGCTGAGCACCCAGCACCCCAAGCACGGAGCACCCAGGACCCCGAGCACTGAGTACTGAGCACCCAGCACCCTGAGTACTGAGCACCGAGCTCCCCGAGCACTGAGCACCCTGAGTACTGAGCACCCAGCACCCCGATCACAGAGCACACAGCATCCTCAGCACTGAGCACCCAGCACCCCGAGCACTGAGCACCCAGCACCCTGAGTACTGAGCACACTGAGGACTGAGCACCGATCACCCTGAGCACTGAGCACCCAGCACCCTGAGTACTGAGCACCCAGCACCCTGAGTACTGAGCACCCAGCACCCTGAGCACTGAGCACGCAGCACCCTGAGTACTGAGCACCCAGCACCCTGAGTACTGAGCACCCAGCACCCTGAGTACTGAGCACCCAGCACCCCGAGCACTGAGCACCCAGCACCCTGAGTACTGAGCACCGAGCACCAAGAGTACTGAGCACCGAGCATCCTGAGCACTGAGCACCGAGCACCCCGAGCACTGAGCACCTAGCACCCTGAGTACTGAGCACCCAGAACCAAGAGTACTGAGCACCGAGCACCCCGAGCACTGAGCACCCAGCACCCTGAGTAATGACCACCCAGCACCCCGAGTACTGAGCACCGAGCACCTTGAGTACTGAACACCCAGCACCCTGAGTACTGAGCACCCAGCACCCTGAGCACTGAGCACAAAGCACGCTGAGTACTGAGCACTGAGCACCCTGAGTACTGAGCACCAAGGACCCTGAGCACTGAGCACCCAGCACGCTGAGTACTGAGCGCTGAGCACCCTGAGTACTGAGCACCGAGCACCCTGAGTACTGAGCACCCAGCACCCTGAGCACTGAGCAGCCAGCACCCTGAGCACTGAGCACCCAGCTCCCCGAGCACTGAGCACCCAGCACCCTCAGCACTGAGCACCCAGCACCCCGAGTACTGAGCAACCAGCACCCTGAGTACTGAGCACCGAGCACCCCGAGCACAGAGCACCCAGCACCCCGAGCACTGAGAACCCAGCACCCCGAGAATTAGCACCCAGCACCCTGAGTACTGAGAACCGAGTACCCTCAGTACTGAGCACCCAGCACGCTGAGCACTGAGCACCCAGCACCCCGAGTACTGAGCAAACAGCACACCGAGCACTGAGCACCCAGCACCCCGAGAATGAGCACCCAGCACCCTGAGTACTGAGCACCCAGCACCCTGAGTACTGAGCACCCTGAGGACTGAGCACCGATCACGCTGAGCACTGAGCACCCAGCACCCTGAGTACTGAGCACCCAGCACCCTGAGTACTGAGCACCGAGCACCCCGAGTACTGAGCACCCAGCACCCTGAGCACTGAGCACCTAGCAAACCGAGCACTGAGCACGCAGCACCCTGAGTACTGAGCACCCAGCACCCCGAGCCCTGAGCACACAGCACCCTGAGTACTGAGCACCCTGAGTACTGAGCACCTAGCACCCCGAGCACTGAGCACCCAGCACCCTGAGCACTGAGCACCCTGCACCCTGAGTACTGAGCATCAAGCACCCTGAGCACTGAGCTCCCAACACCCTGAGCACTGAGCACCCAGCACCCTGAGCACTGAGCACCCAGCACACTGAGTACTGAGCACCCAACGTACTGAGCATCGAGCACCCCGAGCACTGAGCACCCAGCACACTGAGTACTGAGCACCGAGCACCCTGAGTACTGAGCACCGAGCACCCCGAGCACTGAGCACGCAGCACCCTGAGTACTGAGCACCCAGCACCCTGAGTACTGAGCACCGAGCTCCCCGAGCACTGAGCACCCTGAGTACTGAGCACCCAGCACCCCGATCACAGAGCACACAGCACCCTCAGCACTGAGCACCCAGCACCCCGAGCACTGAGCACCCAGCACCCTGAGTACTGAGCACCCAGCACCCTGAGTACTGAGCACCCAGCACCCTGAGCACTGAGCACGCAGCACCCTGAGTACTGAGCACCCAGCACCCTGAGTACTGAGCACCCAGCACCCTGAGTACTGAGCACCCAGCACCCTGAGTACTGAGCACCCAGCACCCTGAGTACTGAGCACCGAGCACCCCGAGTACTGAGCACCCAGCACCCCGAGCACTGAGCACCCAGCACCCTGAACACTGAGCACCCAGCACCCCAAGCACTGAGCACCCAGCAACCTGAGTACTGAGCACCCAGCACCCTGAGTACTGAGCACCCAGCACCCTGACTACTGAGCACAAAGCACGCTGAGTACTGAGCACCCTGAGTACTGAGCACCAAGGACCCTGAGCACTGAGCACCCAGCACGCTGAGTACTGAGCGCTGAGCACCCTGAGTACTGAGCACCGAGCACCCTGAGTACTGAGCACCCAGCACCCTGAGCACTGAGCAGCCAGCAACATGAGCACTGAGCACCCAGCACCCCGAGCACTGAGCACCCAGCACCCTGAGCACTGAGCACCGAGCACCCCGAGCACTGAGCACCCAGCACCCCGAGCACTGAGAACCCAGCACCCCGAGAATTAGCACCCAGCACCCCGAGTACTGAGCACCCAGCACCCTGAGTACTGAGCACCGAGCACCCCGAGCACTGAGCACCCAGCACCCCGAGCACTGAGAACCCAGCACCCCGAGAATTAGCACCCAGCACCCTGAGTACTGAGAACCGAGTACCCTGAATACTGAGCACCCAGCACGCTGAGCACTGAGCACCCAGCACCCCGAGTACTGAGCAAACAGCACACCGAGCACTGAGCACCCAGCACCCCGAGAATGAGCACCCAGCACCCTGAGTACTGAGCACCCAGCACCCTGAGTACTGAGCACACTGAGGACTGAGCACCGATCACCCTGAGCACTGAGCACCCAGCACCCTGAGTACTGAGCACCCAGCACCCTGACTACTGAGCACCGAGCACCCCGAGTACTGAGCACCCAGCACCCTGAGCACTGAGCACCGATCACCCTGAGCACTGAGCACCCAGCACCCTGAGTACTGAGCACCCAGCACCCTGAGTACTGAGCACCGAGCACCCCGAGCACTGAGCACGCAGCACCCTGAGTACTGAGCACCCAGCACCCCGTGACCTGAGCACCCAGCACCCTGAGTACTGAGCACCCTGAGTACTGAGCACCTAGCACCCCGAGCACTGAGCACCCAGCACCCTGAGCACTGAGCACCCTGCACCCTGAGTACTGAGCATCAAGCACCCTGAGCACTGAGCACCCAGCACCCTGAGCACTGAGCACCCAGCACCCTGAGTACTGAGCACCCAACGTACTGAGCATTGAGCACCCCGAGCACTGAGCACCCAGCACCCTGAGTACTGAGCACCCAGCACCCCGAGCACTGAGGACCCAGCACCCTGAGTACTGAGCACCGCGCACCCTGAGTACTGAGCACCCAGCACCCCGAGCACTGAGCACCCAGCACCCCGAGCACTGAGCACCCAGCACCCTGAGCACTGAGCACCCTGAGGACTGAGCACCCAGCACCCTGAGTACTGAGCACCCAGCATCCTGATTACTGAGCACCGATCACCGTGAGCACTGAGCACCCAGCAACCCGAGCACTGAGCACCCAGCACCCTGAGTACTGAGCACCCTGAGTACTGAGCACCCAGCACCCCGAGCACTGAGCACCCTGCACCCTGAGTACTGAGCACCCTGAGTACTGAGCACCCAGCACCCTGAGCACTGAGCACCCAGCACCGTGAGTACTGAGCACCCAGCACCCTGAGCACTGAGCACCCAGCACCCTGAGTACTGAGCAACCAGCACCCTGAGTACTTAGCACCCAGCACCCTGAGCACTGAGCACCCAGCACCCTGAGTACTGAGCACCAAGCACCCTGAGTACTGAGCACCCAGCACCCTGAGTACTGAGCACCCAGCACCCTGAGTACTGAGCACCGAGCACCCCGAGTACTGAGCACCCAGCACCCTGAGCACTGAGCACCCAGCACCCTGAGTACTGAGCACCCAGCACACTGAGTACTGAGCACCCAGCACCCCGAGCACTGAGCACCCTGAATACTGAGCACTAAGCACCCTGAGCGCTGAGCACCCAGCACCCCAAGCACGGAGCACCCAGGACCCCGAGCACTGAGTACTGAGCACCCAGCACCCTGAGTACTGAGCACCAAGCTCCCCGAGCACTGAGCACCCTGAGTACTGAGCACCCAGCACCCCGAGCACTGAGCACCCAGCACCCTGAGTAATGAGCACCCAGCACCCCGAGTACTGAGCACCCAGCACCGTGAGTACTGAGCACCCAGCACACTGAGTACTGAGCACCCAGCACCCTGAGCACTGAGCACAAAGCACGCTGAGTACTGAGCACTGAGCACCCTGAGTACTGAGCACCAAGGACCCTGAGTACTGAGCCCCCAGCTCCCTGAGCACTGAGCACAAAGCACGCTGAGTACTGAGCGCTGAGCACCCTGAGTACTGAGCACCGAGCACCCTGAGTACTGAGCACCCAGCAGCCTGAGCACTGAGCACCCAGCACCCTGAGCACTGAGCACCCAGCACCCCGAGCACTGAGCACCCAGCACCCTGAGCACTGAGCACCCAGCACAACGAGTACTGAGCACCCAGCACCCTGAGTACTGAGCACCCAGCACAACGAGCACTGAGCACCCAGCACCCCGAGCACTGAGCACCCAGCACCCCGAGAATGAGCACCCAGCACCCTGAGTACTGATAACCGAGCACCCTGAGTACTGAGCACCCAGCACGCTGAGCACTGAGCACACAGCACCCCGAGTACTGAGCAAACAGCACACCGAGCACTGAGCACCCAGTACCCCGAGAATGAGCACCCAGCACCCTGAATACTGAGCACCCAGCACCCTGAGTACTGAGCACCCAGCACAAGGAGCACTGAGCACAATGAGTACTGAGCACCCAGCACCCTGAGTACTGAGCACTAAGCACCCTGAGCGCTGAGCACCCAGCACCCCAAGCACGGAGCACCCAGGACCCCGAGCACTGAGTACTGAGCACCCAGCACCCTGAGTACTGAGCACCAAGTTCCCCGAGAACTGAGCACCCTGAGTACTGAGCACCCAGCACCCCGATAACAGAGCACCCAGCACCCTCAGCACTGTGCACCCAGCACCCCGAGCACTGAGCACTCAGCACCCTGAGTACTGAGCTCCCTGAGTACTGAGCACCGATCACCCTGAGCACTGAGCACCCAGCACCCTGAGCACTGAGCACCCAGCACCCTGAGTACTGAGCACCGAGCACCCCGAGCACTGAGCACCCAGCACCCTGAGGACTGAGCACCCAGCACGAAGAGTACTGAGCACCGAGCATCCTGAGCACTGAGCACCGAGCACCCCGAACACTGAGCACCCAGCACCCTGAGGACTGAGCACCCAGCACCAAGAGTACTGAGCACCGAGCACCCCGAGCACTGAGCACCAAGCACCCCAAGCACTGAGCAACCAGCACCCTGAGTACTGAGCACCCAGCACCCCGAGCACTGAGCACCCAGCACCCTGAGTAATGAGCACCCAGCACCCAGAGTACTGAGCACCCAGCACCGTGAGTACTGAGCACCCAGCACCCTGAGTACTGAGCACCCAGCACCCTGAGCACTGAGCACAAAGCACGCTGAGTACTGAGCACTGAGCACCCTGAGTACTGAGCACCAAGGACCCTGAGTACTGAGCACCCAGCACCCTGAGCACTGAGCACAAAGCACTCTGAGTACTGAGCGCTGAGCACCCTGAGTACTGAGCACCGAGCACCCTGAGTACTGAGCACCCAGCACCCTGAGCACTGAGCACCCAGCACCCTGAGCACTGAGCACCCTGCACCCCGAGCACTGAGCACCCAGCACCCTGAGCACTGAGCACCCAGCACCCCGAGTACTGAGCACCCAGCGCCCTGAGTACTGAGTACCCAGCACAACGAGCACTGAGCACCCAGCACCCCGAGCACTGAGCAACCAGCACCCCGAGAATAAGCACCCAGCACCCTGAGTACTGAGAACCGAGCACCCTGAGTACTGAGCACCCAGCACGCTGAGCACTGAGCACCCAGCACCCCGATTACTGAGCAAACAGCACACCGAGCACTGAGCACCCAGCACCCCGAGAATGAGCACCCAGCACACTGAGTACTGAGCACCCAGCACCCTGAGTACTGAGCACCCAGCACAACGAGCACTGAGCACCCTGAGTACTGAGCACCCAGCACCCTGAGTACTGAGCAGTAAGCATCCAGAGCGCTGAGCACCCAGCAGCCCAAGCACGGAGCACCCAGGACACCGAGCACTGAGTAATGAGCACCCAGCACCCTGAGTACTGAGCACCGAGCTGCCTGAGCACTGAGCACCCTGAGTACTGAGCACCCAGCACCCCGATCACAGAGCAGCCAGCACCCTCAGCACTGAGCTCCCATCACCCCGAGCACTGAGCACCCAGCACCCTGAGTACTGAGCACCCTGAGGACTGAGCACCGATCACCCTGAGCACTGAGCACCCATCACCCTGAGTACTGAGCACCCAGCACCCTGAGTACTGAGCACCGAGCACCCCGAGTACTGAGCACCCAGCACCCTGAGCACTGAGCACCCAGCACCCTGAGCACTGAGCCCCCAGCACCCTGAGTACTAAGCACCCAGCACCCTGAGTACTGAGCACCCTGCACCCTGAGTACTGAGCACAAAGCACACTGAGTACTGATCACCCAGCGTACTGAGCACCGAGCACCCCGAGCACTGAGCACCCAGCACCCTGAGTACTGAGCACCCAGCATACTGAGCACCGAGCACCCAGCACCCTGAGTACTGAGCACCCAGCACCCTGAGCACTGAGCACCCAGCACCCTGAGCACTGAGCCCCCAGCACCCTGAGGACTGAGCACCCAACGTACTGAGCACCGAGCACCCTGAGCAATGAGCACCCAGCACCATGAGTACTGAGCACCCAGCACCCTGAGCAATGAGCACCCTGAGTACTGAGCACCCAGCACCTTGAGCACTGAGCACCGAGCACCCCGAGCACTGAGCACCCATCACCCGGAGTACTGAGCACCCAGCACGCTGCGTACTAAGCACCGAGCACCCTGAGTACTGAGCACCCAGCACCCTGAGCACTGAACACACAGCACCCTGAGTACTGAGCACCTCGAGCACTGAGCACCCAGCACCCTGAGTACTGAGCACCGAGCACCCCGAGCACTGAGCACCCAGCACCCCGAGCACTGAGCACCCAGCACCCCGAGCACTGAGCACCCAGCACCCTGAGTTCTGAGCACCCAGCACCCTGAGTACATAGCACCCAGCACACTGAGCACTGAGTACCCAGCACCCTGAGCACTGAGCACCCAGCACCCTGAGCACTGAGCACACAGCACCTGAGCACTGAGCACCCAGCACCCTGAGTACTGAGCACTGAGCACCCAGCACCCTGAGTACTGAGCACTGAGCACCCAGCACACTGAGCACTGAGCACCCAGCACCCTGAGCACTGAGCACCCAGCTCCCGAGTACAGAGCACCCAGCACCCTGAGTACTGAACACCCAGCACCCTGAGTACTGAGCACCCAGCACCCCGAGTACTGAGCACCCAGCACCCTGAGTACTGAGCACCCAGCACCCTGAGCACTGAGCACCCAGCACCCCGAGCACTGAGCACCCAGCACCCTGAGTACTGAGCACCCAGCACCCTGAGCACTCAGCACCCAGCACCCTGAGCACTGAGCACCCAGCACCCTGAGCACTGAGCACCCAGCACCCTGAGTAGTGAGAAACCAACGTACTGAGCACCGAGCACCCCGAGCACTGAGCACCCAGCACCCTGAGTACTGAGCACCGATCACCCCGAGCAATGAGTACCCAGCACCCTGAGTACTGAGCTCCGAGCACCCCGAGCACTGAGCACCCAGCGCCCCGAGCACTGAGCACCCAGCACCCTGAATACTGAGCACTGAGCACCCAGCACCCCGAATACTGAGCACCCAGCACAATGAGTACTGAGCACCCACCACCCTGAATACTGAGCACCCAGCACCCTGAGTACTGAGCACCCAGCACACTGAGCACTGAGCACCCAGCACCCCGAGCACTGAGCACCCAGCACCCTGAGTACTGAGCACCCAGCACCCTGAGCACTGAGCACCCAGCACCCTGAGCACTGAGCACCCAGCACCCTGAGCACTGAGCACCCAGCACCCTGAGTAGTGAGCACCCAACGTACTGAGCACCGAGCACCCCGAGCACTGAGCACCCAGTACCCGGAGTACTGAGCACCCAGCACCATGAGTACTAAGCAACGAGCACCCTGAGTACTGAGCACCCAGCACCCTGAGCACTGAACACACAGCACTCTGAGTACTGAGCACCTCGCGCACTGAGCACCCAGCACCCTGAGTACTGGGCACCGAGCACCCCGAGCACTGAGCACCAAGCACCGCGAGCCCTGAGCACCCAGCACCCCGAGCACTGAGCACCCAGCCCCCTGAGTACTGAGCACCCAGCACCCTGAGTACTGAGCACCCAGCACCCTTAGCACTGAGTACCCAGCACCCTGAGCACTGAGCACCCAGCACCCTGAGCACTGAGCACACAGCACCCTGAGCACTGAGCACCCAGCACCCTGAGTACTGAGCACTGAGCACCCAGAACCCCGAGCACTGTGCACCGAGCACCCTGAGTACTGAGCACTGAGCACCCAGCACCCCGAGCACTGAGCACCCAGCACCCTGAGCACTGAGCACCCAGCACCCGAGTACTGAGTACCCAGCACCCTGAGTACTGAGCACCCAACACCCTGAGTACTGAGCACCGAGCACTCTGAGAACTGAGCACCCAGCACACCGAGTACTGAGCACCCAGCACGGTGAGCACTGAGCACCCAGCACCCCGAGCACTGAGCACCCAGCACCCTGAGTACTGAGCACCCAGCACCCTGAGCACTGAGCACCCAGCACCGTGAGCACTGAGCACCCAGCACCCTGAGCACTGAGCACCCAGCACCCTGAGTAGTGAGCACCCAACGTACTGAGCACCGAGCACCACGAGCACTGAGCACCCAGCACCCTGAGTACTGAGCACCGATTACCCCGAGCACTGAGCACCCAGCACCCTGGGTACTGAGCTCCGAGCACCCCGAGCACTGAGCACACAGCGCCCCGAGCACTGAGCACCGAGCACCCTGAGCACTGAGCACCCAGCAGCCTGAGTACTGAGCACCCAGCACCCCGAGCACTGAGCACCCAGCACCCTGATCACTGAGCACCCAGCACACTGAGCACTGATCACCCAGCACACTGCGCACTGAGCACCCAGCACCCTGAGTACTGAGCACCCAGCACCCTGAGTACTGAGCACTCAGCACCCTGAGTACTGAGCACCGAGCACCCCGAGCACTGAGCACCCAGCACCCTGAGCACTGAGCACCCTGAGGACTGAGCACCCAGCACCCTGAGCACTGAGCACCCAGAACCCCGAGCACTGAGCACCCAGCTCCCTGAGTACTGAGCACCCAGCACCCCGAGCACTGAGCACCCAGCACCCTGAGTACTGAGCACCCTGAGTACTGAGCACCGATCACCCTGAGCACTGAGCTCCCAGAACCCTGAGTACTGAGCACCCAGCACCCTGAGCACTGACCACCCAGCACCCTGAGTACTGAGCACCCAGCACCCTGAGCACTGAGCACCCAGCACCCTGAGTACTGAGCACCCAGCACCCTTAGCACTGAGCACCCAGCACGCTGAGTACTGAGCACACAGCACCCCGAGCACTGAGCACCCAGCACCCCGAGAATGAGCACCCAGCACCCCGAGTACTGAGCACCGAGCACCCTGAGCACTGAGTACCCAGCACGCTGAGCACTGAGCACCCAGCACCCTGAGTACTGAGCACCCAGCACCCTGAGTACTGAGCCCCCAGCACCCTGAGCACTGAGCACCCAGCACCCCGAGTACTGAGCACCCAGCACCCTGAGCACTGAGCCCCCAGCACCTTGAGTACTGAGCACCCAGCACCCTGAGTACTGAACACCCAGCACACTGAGCACTGAGCACTGAGCACCCTGAGCCCTGAGTACTGAGCACCGAGCACCCCGAGAACTCAGCACCCAGCACCCGGCGTACTGAGCACCCAGCACCCTGAGTACTGAGCACCCAGCACCCCGAGCACTGAGCACCCAGCACCCTGAGCACTGAGCACCCAGCACCCTGAGTACTGAGCACTGAGCACCCAGCACCCCGAGCACTGAGCACCCAGCACCCTGAGTACTAAGCACCCAGCACCCTGAGCACTGAACACACAGCACCCTGAGCACTGAACACAGAGCACCCTGAGTACTGAGCACATCGAGCACTGAGCACCCAGCACCCAGCGTACTGAGCACCGAGCAACCCGAGCACTGAGCACCCAGCACCCTGAGTACTGAGCACCCAGCACCCCGAGCACTGAGCACGCAGCACCCTGAGTACTGAGCACCCAGCGTACTGAGCACCGAGCACCAAGCACCCTGAGTACTGAGCACCCAGCAATCTGAGAACTGAGCACCCAGCACCCTGAGCACTGAGCACCCAGCACCCCGAGCACTGAGCACCCAGCACCCCGAGCACTGAGCCTGAGCACCCTGAGTACTGAGCACTGAGCACCCTGAGTACTGAGCACAGAGCACCCTGAGTACTGAGCACCCAGCACCCCGAGCACTGAGCACCGAGCACCCTGAGTAGTGAGCACCCAGCACCCTGAGCACTGAGCACCCAGCACAACGAGTACTGAGCACCCAGCACCCGGATTACTGAGCACCAAGCACCCTGAGCACTGAGCACCCAGCACCCCGAGCCCTGAGCACCCAGCACCCTGAGTACTACGCACCCAGCACCCTGAGTACTGAGCACCCTGCACCCTGAGTACTGAGCACCCAGCACACTGAGTACTGATCACCCAGCGTACTGAGCACCGAGCACCCCGAGCACTGAGCACCCAGCACCCTGAGTACTGAGCACCCTGCACCCTGAGTACTGAGCACCCAGCACACTGAGTACTGAGCACCCAGCGTACTGAGCACCCAGCACCTTGAGCACTGAGCACCGAGCACCCCGAGCACTGAGCACCCAGCACCCGGAGTACTGAGCACCCAGCACCCTGCGTACTAAGCACCGAGCACCCTGAGTACTGAGCACCCAGCACTCTGAGCACTGAACACACAGCACCCTGAGTACTGAGCACCTCGAGCACTGAACACCCAGCACCCTGAGTACTGAGCACCGAGCACCCCGAGCACTGAGCACCCAGCACCCCGAGCACTGAGCACCCAGCACCCCGAGCACTGAGCACCCAGCACCCTGAGTTCTGAGCACCCAGCACCCTGAGTACTGAGCACCCTGCACCCTGAGCACTGAGTACCCAGCACACTGAGCACTGAGCACCCAGCACCCTGAGCACTGAGCACACAGCACCCTGAGCACTGAGCACCCAGCACCCTGAGTACTGAGCACTGAGCACCCAGCACCCTGAGTACTGAGAACCCAGCACCCCGAGTACTGAGCACCCAGCACCCTGAGTACTGAGCACCCAGCACCCTGAGCACTGAGCACCCAGCACCCCGAGCACTGAGCAACCAGCACCCTGAGTACTGAGCACCCAGCACCCTGAGCACTGAGCACCCAGCACCCTGAGCACTGAGCACCCAGCACCCTGAGCACTGAGCACCCAGCACCCTGAGTAGTGAGCAACCAACGTACTGAGCACCGAGCACCCCGAGCACTGAGCACCCAGCACCCTGAGTACTGAGCACCGATCACCCCGAGCACTGAGCACCCAGCACCCTGAGTACTGAGCTCCGAGCACCCCGAGCACTGAGCACCCAGCGCCCTGAGCACTGAGCACCCAGCACCCTGAGCACTGAGCACCCAGCACCCTGAGTACTGAGCACCCAGCACCCTGAGTACTGAACACCCAGCACCCTGAGCACTGAGCACTGAGCACCCTGAGCACTGAGTACTGAGCAACCTGAGCACTGAGCACCCAGCACCCCGAGTACTGAGCACGCAGCACCCCGAGCACTGAGCACCCAGCGCCCTGAACACTGAGCACCCAGCACCCTGAGCACTGAGCACTGAGCACCCTGAGCACTGAGCACCCAGCACACCGAGTACTGAGCACTGAGCACCCTGAGTACTGAGCACCAAGCACCCTAAGTACTGAGCACTGAGCACCCTGAGTACTGAGCACCCAGCACCCTGAGCACTGAGTACCCAGCACCCTGAGTACTCAGCACTGAGAACCCTGAGTACTGAGCACCGAGCACCCTGAGTACTGAGCACCCAGCAAGCTGATCACTGAGCACCCAGCACCCTGAGCACTGAGCACTGAGCACACAGCACCCTGAGCACTCAGCACCCAGCACCCCGAGCACTGAACACTCAGCACCCCGAGCACAGAGCACCCAGCACCCTGAGCACTGAGCACCCTGTGGACTGAACACCCAGCACCCTGAGCACTGAGCACCCAGCACCCTGAGTACTGAGCACCGATCACCATGAGCACTGAGCACCCAGCACCCCGAGCACTGAGCACCCAGCACCCTGAGTACTGAGCTCCCAGCACCCCGAGCACTAAGCACCCAGTACCCTGAGTACTGAGCACCCTGAGTATTGAGCACCGATCACCCTGAGCACTGAGCTCCCAGCACCCTGAGTACTGAGCACCCAGCACCCTGAGCACTGAGCACCCAGCACCCTGAGTACTGATCACCCAGCACCCTGAGCACTGAGCACACAGCACCCTGAGTACTGAGCACCCAGCACCCTGAGCACTTAGCACCCAGCACCCTGAGTACTGAGCACCCAGCACCCTGAGCACTGAGCACCCAGCACCCCGAGAATGAGCACCCAGCACCCCGAGTACTGAGCACCGAGCACCCTGAGCACTGAGTACCCAGCACCCTGAGCACTGAACACCCAGCAGCCTGAGTACTGAGCACCCAGCACCCTGAGTACTGAGCACCCAGCACCCTGAGCACTGAGCACCGATCACCCCGAGTACTGAGCACCCAGCCCCCTGAGTACTGAGCAGCCAGCACCCCGAGTACTGAGCACCGAGCACCCTGAGCACTGAGTACCCAGCACCCTGAGCACTGAACACCCAGCACCCTGAACACTGAACATACAGCACCCTGAGTACTGAGCACCTCGAGCACTGAGCACCCAGCACCCTGAGTACTGAGCACTGAGCACCCCGAGCACTGAGCACCCAGCACCCCGAGCACTGAGCACCCAGCACCCTGAGCACTGAGCACCCAGCACCCTTAGTACTGAGCACCCAGTACCCTGAGCACTGAGCACCCAGCACCCTGAGCACTGAGTACTGAGCACCGATCACATCGAGCACTGAGCACCCAGCACCCAGAGTACTGAGCACCCAGCACCCTGAGTACTAAGCACCGAGCACCCTGAGTACTGAGCACCCAGCACCCTGAACACTGAACATACAGCACCCTGAGTACTGAGCGCCTCGAGCACTGAGCACCCAGCACCCTGAGTACTGAGCACCGAGCACCCCGAGCACTGAGCACCCAGCACCCCGAGCACTGAGCACCCAGCACCCCGAGCACTGAGCACCCAGCACCCTGAGCACTGAGCACCCAGCACCCTGAGCACTGAGCACCCAGCACCCTGAGCACTGAGCACCCAGCACCCTGAGCACTGAGCACCCAGCACCCTGAGCACTGAGCACCCAGCACCCTGAGTACTGAGCACTGAGCACCTAGCACCCCGAGTATTGAGCACCCAGCACCCTGAGTACTGAGCACTGAGAACCCAGCACCCCGAGCACTGAGCACCCAGCACCCTGAGCACTGAGCAGCCAGCACCCGAGTACTAAGCAACCAGCACCCTGAGTACTGAGGACCCAACACCCTGAGTACTGAGCACTGAGCACCCAGCACCCAGCACCCCGAGCACTGAGCACCCAGCACCCTGAGCACTGAGCACCCAGCACCCTGAGTACTGAGCACCCAGCACCCTGAGCACTGAGCACCCAGCACCCTGAGCACTGAGCACCCAGCACCCTGAGCACTGAGCACACAGCACCCTGAGTACTGAGCACCCAGGACCCTGAGTACTGAGCACTGAGCACCCAGCACCCCGAGCACTGAGCACCCAGCACCCTGAGTACTGAGCACTGAGCACCCAGCACCCTGAGTACTGAGCACTGAGCACCCAGCACCCCGAGCACTGAGCACCCAGCACCCTGAGCACTGAGCACCCAGCACCCGAGTACTGAGCACCCAGCACAATGAGTACTGAGCACCCAGCACCCTGAATACTGAGCACCCAGCACCCCGAGTACTGAGCACCCAGCACCCTGAGTACTGAGCACCCAGCACCCTGAGCACTGAGCACCCAGCACCCCGAGCACTGAGCACCCAGCACCCTGAGTACTGAGCACCCAGCACCCTGAGCACTGAGCACCCAGCACCCTGAGCACTGAGCACCCAGCACCCTGAGCACTGAGCACCCAGCACCCTGAATAGTGAGCACCCAACGTACTGAGCACCGAGCACCCTGAGCACTGAGCACCCAGCACCCTGAGCACTGAGCACCCAGCACCCTGAGCACTGAGCACCCAGCACCCAAGTACTGAGCACCCAGCACCATGAGTACTGAGCACCCAGCACCCTGAGTACTGAGCACCGAGCACCCTGAGCACTGTGCACACAGCACCCTGAGCACTGAGCACCCAGGACCCTGAGCACTGAGGACCCAGCAGCCTGAGTAGTGAGCACCCAACGTACTGAGCACCGAGCACCCTGAGCACTGAGCACCCAGCACCCCGAGTACTGAGCACCCAGCACCCCGAGCACTGAGCACCCAGCGCCCTGAACACTGAGCACCCAGCACCCTGAGCACTGAGCACTGAGCACCCTGAGCACTGAGCACCCAGCACACCGAGTACTGAGCACTGAGCACCCTGAGTACTGAGCACCAAGCACCCTAAGTACTGAGCACTGAGCACCCTGAGTACTGAGCACCCAGCACCCTGAGCACTGAGTACCCAGCACCCTGAGTACTGAGCACTGAGAACCCTGAGTACTGAGCACCGAGCACCCTGAGTACTGAGCACCCAGCACGCTGATCACTGAGCACCCAGCACCCTGAGCACTGAGCACTGAGCACACAGCACCCAGAGCACTGAGCACCCAGCACCCCGAGCACTGAACACCCAGCACCCCGAGCACTGAGCACCCAGCACCCTGAGCACTGAGCACCCTGTGGACTGAACACCCAGCACCCTGAGCACTGAGCACCCAGCACCCTGAGTACTGAGCACCGATCACCCTGAGCACTGAGCACCCAGCACCCCGAGCACTGAGCACCCAGCACCCTGAGTACTGAGCTCCCAGCACCCCGAGCACTAAGCACCCAGTACCCTGAGTACTGAGCACCCTGAGTATTGAGCACCGATCACCCTGAGCACTGAGCTCCCAGCACCCTGAGTACTGAGCACCCAGCACCCTGAGCACTGAGCACCCAGCACCCTGAGTACTGATCACCCAGCACCCTGAGCACTGAGCACACAGCACCCTGAGTACTGAGCACCCAGCACCCTGAGCACTGAGCACCCAGCACCCTGAGTACTGAGCACCCAGCACCCTGAGCACTGAGCACCCAGCACCCCGAGAATGAGCACCCAGCACCCCGAGTACTGAGCACCGAGCACCCTGAGCACTGAGTACCCAGCACCCTGAGCACTGAACACCCAGCAGCCTGAGTACTGAGCACCCAGCACCCTGAGTACTGAGCACCCAGCACCCTGAGCACTGAGCACCGATCACCCCGAGTACTGAGCACCCAGCCCCCTGAGTACTGAGCAGCCAGCACCCCGAGTACTGAGCACCGAGCACCCTGAGCACTGAGTACCCAGCACCCTGAGCACTGAACACCCAGCACCCTGAACACTGAACATACAGCACCCTGAGTACTGAGCACCTCGAGCACTGAGCACCCAGCACCCTGAGTACTGAGCACCGAGCACCCCGAGCACTGATCACCCAGCACCCCGAGCACTGAGCACCCAGCACCCTGACCACTGAGCACCCAGCACCCTTAGTACTGAGCACCCAGTACCCTGAGCACTGAGCACCCAGCACCCAGAGTACTGAGCACCCAGCACCCTGAGTACTAAGCACCGAGCACCCTGAGTACTGAGCACCCAGCACCCTGAACACTGAACATACAGCACCCTGAGTACTGAGCACCTCGAGCACTGAGCACCCAGCACCCTGAGTACTGAGCACCGAGCACCCCGAGCACTGAGCACCCAGCACCCCGAGCACTGAGCACCCAGCACCCCGAGCACTGAGCACCCACCACCCTGAGCACTGAGCACCCAGCACCCTGAGCACTGAGCACCCAGCACCCTGAGCACTGAGCACCCAGCACCCTGAGTACTGAGCACTGAGCACCTAGCACCCCGAGTATTGAGCACCCAGCACCCTGAGTACTGAGCACTGAGCACCCAGCACCCCGAGCACTGAGCACCCAGCACCCTGAGCACTGAGCAGCCAGCACCCGAGTACTAAGCAACCAGCACCCTGAGTACTGAGGACCCAACACCCTGAGTACTGAGCACTGAGCACCCAGCACCCAGCACCCCGAGCACTGAGCACCAAGCACCCTGAGCACTGAGCACCCAGCACCCTGAGTACTGAGCACCCAGCACCCTGAGCACTGAGCACCCAGCACCCTGAGCACTGAGCACCCAGCACCCTGAGCACTGAGCACACAGCACCCTGAGTACTGAGCACCCAGGACCCTGAGTACTGAGCACTGAGCACCCAGCACCCCGAGCACTGAGCACCCAGCACCCTGAGTACTGAGCACTGAGCACCCAGCACACTGAGTACTGAGCACTGAGCACCCAGCACCCCGAGCACTGAGCACCCAGCACCCTGAGCACTGAGCACACAGCACCCGAGTACTGAGCACCCAGCACAATGAGTACTGAGCACCCAGCACCCTGAATACTGAGCACCCAGCACCCCGAGTACTGAGCACCCAGCACCCTGAGCACTGAGCACCCAGCACCCCGAGCACTGAGCACCCAGCACCCTGAGTACTGAGCACCCAGCACCCTGAGCACTGAGCACCCAGCACCCTGAGCACTGAGCACCCAGCACCCTGAGCACTGAGCACCCAGCACCCTGAATAGTGAGCACCCAACGTACTGAGCACCGAGCACCCTGAGCACTGAGCACCCAGCACCCTGAGCACTGAGTACCCAGCACCCTGAGCACTGAGCACCCAGCACCCAAGTACTGAGCACCCAGCACCCTGAGTACTGAGCACCCAGCACCCTGAGTACTGAGCACCGAGCACCCTGAGCACTGAGCACACAGCACCCTGAGCACTGAGCACCCAGGACCCTGAGCACTGAGGACCCAGCAGCCTGAGTAGTGAGCACCCAACGTACTGAGCACCGAGCACCCTGAGCACTGAGCACCCAGCACCCCGAGTACTGAGCACCCAGCACCCCGAGCACTGAGCACCCAGCGCCCTGAACACTGAGCACCCAGCACCCTGAGCACTGAGCACCCTGAGCACTGAGCACCCAGCACACCGAGTACTGAGCACTGAGCACCCTGAGTACTGAGCACCAAGCACCCTAAGTACTGAGCACTGAGCACCCTGAGTACTGAGCACCCAGCACCCTGAGCACTGAGTACCCAGCACCCTGAGTACTGAGCACTGAGAACCCTGAGTACTGAGCACCGAGCACCCTGAGTACTGAGCACCAAGCACCCCGAGTACTGAGCACCGAGCACCCTGAGCACTGAGTACCCAGCACCCTGAGCACTGAACACCCAGCAGCCTGAGTACTGAGCACCCAGCACCCTGAGTACTGAGCACCCAGCACCCTGAGCACTGAGCACCGATCACCCCGAGTACTGAGCACCCAGCCCCCTGAGTACTGAGCAGCCAGCACCCCGAGTACTGAGCACCGAGCACCCTGAGCACTGAGTACCCAGCACCCTGAGCACTGAACACCCAGCACCCTGAACACTGAACATACAGCACCCTGAGTACTGAGCACCTCGAGCACTGAGCACCCAGCACCCTGAGTACTGAGCACCGAGCACCCCGAGCACTGAGCACCCAGCACCCCGAGCACTGAGCACCCAGCACCCTGAGCACTGAGCACCCAGCACCCTTAGTACTGAGCACCCAGTACCCTGAGCACTGAGCACCCAGCACCCTGAGCACTGAGTACTGAGCACCGATCACATCGAGCACTGAGCACCCAGCACCCAGAGTACTGAGCACCCAGCACCCTGAGTACTAAGCACCGAGCACCCTGAGTACTGAGCACCCAGCACCCTGAACACTGAACATACAGCACCCTGAGTACTGAGCACCTCGAGCACTGAGCACCCAGCACCCTGAGTACTGAGCACCGAGCACCCCGAGCACTGAGCACCCAGCACCCCGAGCACTGAGCACCCAGCACCCCGAGCACTGAGCACCCACCACCCTGAGCACTGAGCACCCAGCACCCTGAGCACTGAGCACCCAGCACCCTGAGCACTGAGCACCCAGCACCCTGAGCACTGAGCACCCAGCACCCTGAGTACTGAGCACTGAGCACCTAGCACCCCGAGTATTGAGCACCCAGCACCCTGAGTACTGAGCACTGAGCACCCAGCACCCCGAGCACTGAGCACCCAGCACCCTGAGCACTGAGCAGCCAGCACCCGAGTACTAAGCAACCAGCACCCTGAGTACTGAGGACCCAACACCCTGAGTACTGAGCACTGAGCACCCAGCACCCAGCACCCCGAGCACTGAGCACCCAGCACCCTGAGCACTGAGCACCCAGCACCCTGAGTACTGAGCACCCAGCACCCTGAGCACTGAGCACCCAGCACCCTGAGCACTGAGCACCCAGCACCCTGAGCACTGAGCACACAGCACCCTGAGCACTGAGCACACAGCACCCTGAGTACTGAGCACCCAGGACCCTGAGTACTGAGCACCCAGCACCCCGAGCACTGAGCACCCAGCACCCTGATTAATGAGCACCCAGCACCCCGAGTACTGAGCACCGAGCACCGTGAGTACTGAGCACCCAGCACCCTGAGTACTGAGCACCGAGCACCAAGAGTACTGAGCACCGAGCATCCTGAGCACTGAGCACCGAGCACCCCGAGCACTGAGCACCTAGCACCCTGAGTACTGAGCACCCAGAACCAAGAGTACTGAGCTCCGAGCACCCCGAGCACTGAGCACCCAGCACCCTGATTAATGAGCACCCAGCACCCCGAGTACTGAGCACCGAGCACCGTGAGTACTGAGCACCCAGCACCCTGAGTACTGAGCACCCAGCACCCTGAGCACTGAGCACAAAGCACGCTGAGTACTGAGCACTGAGCACCCTGAGTACTGAGCACCAAGGACCCTGAGCACTGAGCACCCAGCACGCTGAGTACTGAGCGCTGAGCACCCTGAGTACTGAGCACCGAGCACCCTGAGTACTGAGCACCCAGCACCCTGAGCACTGAGCAGCCAGCACCCTGAGCACTGAGCACCCAGCTCCCCGAGCACTGAGCACCCAGCACCCTCAGCACTGAGCACCCAGCACCCCGAGTACTGAGCACCCAGCACCCTGAGTACTGAGCACCGAGCACCCCGAGCACTGAGCACCCAGCACCCCGAGCACTGAGAACACAGCACCCCGAGAATTAGCACCCAGCACCCTGAGTACTGAGAACCGAGTACCCTCAGTACTGAGCACCCAGCACGCTGAGCACTGAGCACCCAGCACCCCGAGTACTGAGCAAACAGCACACTGAGCACTGAGCACCCAGCACCCCGAGAATGAGCACCCAGCACCCTGAGTACTGAGCTCCCAGCACCCTGAGTACTGAGCACCCTGAGGACTGAGCACCGATCACGCTGAGCACTGTGCACCCAGCACCCTGAGGACTGAGCACCCAGCACCCTGAGTACTGAGCACCGAGCACCCCGAGTACTGAGCACCCAGCACCCTGAGCACTGAGCACCTAGCAACCCGAGCACTGAGCACGCAGCACCCTGAGTACTGAGCACCCAGCACCCCGAGCCCTGAGCACACAGCACCCTGAGTACTGAGCACCCTGAGTACTGAGCACCTAGCACCCCGAGCACTGAGCACCCAGCACCCTGAGCACTGAGCACCCTGCACAATGAGTACTGAGCATCAAGCACCCTGAGCACTGAGCACCCAGCACCCTGAGCACTGAGCACCCAGCACCCTGAGGACTGAGCACCCAGCACCCTGAGTACTGAGCACCCAACGTACTGAGCATCGAGCACCCTGAGCACTGAGCACCCAGCACCCTGAGTACTGAGCATCGAGCACCCCGAGCACTAAGCACCCAGCACCCTGAACACTGAGCACCCAGCACCCCAAGCACTGAGCACCCAGCATCCTGAGTACTGAGCACCCAGCACCCTGAGTACTGAGCACCCAGCACCCTGAGTACTGAGCACCCAGCACCCCGAGCACTGAGCACCCAGCACCCTGAGTACTGAGCACCGAGCACCAAGAGTACTGAGCACCGAGCATCCTGAGCACTGAGCACCGAGCACCCCGAGCACTGAGCACCTAGCACCCTGAGTACTGAGCACCCAGAACCAAGAGTACTGAGCACCGAGCACCCCGAGCACTGAGCACCCAGCACCCTGAGTAATGAGCACCCAGCACCCCGAGTACTGAGCACCGAGCACCGTGAGTACTGAGCACCCAGCACCCTGAGTACTGAGCACCCAGCACCCTGAGCACTGAGCACAAAGCACGCTGAGTACTGAGCACTGAGCACCCTGAGTAATGAGCACCAAGGACCCTGAGCACTGAGCACCCAGCACGCTGAGTACTGAGCGCTGAGCACCCTGAGTACTGAGCACCGAGCACCCTGAGTACTGAGCACCCAGCACCCTGAGCACTGAGCAGCCAGCACCCTGAGCACTGAGCACCCAGCTCCCCGAGCACTGAGCACCCAGCACCCTGAGCACTGAGCACCCAGCACCCCGAGTACTGAGCAACCAGCACCCTGAGTACTGAGCACCGAGCACCCCGAGCACTGAGCACCCAGCACCCCGAGCACTGAGAACCCAGCACCCCGAGAATTAGCACCCAGCACCCTGAGTACTGAGAACCGAGTACCCTCAGTACTGAGCACCCAGCACGCTGAGCACTGAGCACCCAGCACCCCGAGTACTGAGCAAACAGCACACCGAGCACTGAGCACCCAGCACCCCGAGAATGAGCACCCAGCACCCTGAGTACTGAGCACCCAGCACCCTGAGTACTGAGCACCATGAGGACTGAGCACCGATCACCCTGAGCACTGAGCACCCAGCACCCTGAGTACTGAGCACCCAGCACCCTGAGTACTGAGCACCGAGCACCCCGAGTACTGAGCACCCAGCACCCTGAGCACTGAGCACCTAGCAACCCAAGCACTGAGCACGCAGCACCCTGAGTACTGAGCACCCAGCACTCCGAGCCCTGAGCACACAGCACCCTGAGTACTGAGCACCCTGAGTACTGAGCACCTAGCACCCCGAGCACTGAGCACCCAGCACCCTGAGCACTGAGCACCCAGCACCCTGAGCACTGAGCACCCAGGACCCTGAGCACTGAGCACCCAGCACCCTGAGTACTGAGCACCCAACCTACTGAGCATCGAGCACCCCGAGCACTGAGCACCCAGCATTCTGAGTACTGAGCACCGAGCACCCCGAGTACTGAGCACCCAGCACCCTGAGCACTGAGCACCCAGCACCCTGAGTACTGAGCACCGAGAACCCTGAGTACTGAGCACCCAGCACCCCGCGCACTGAGCACCCTGAGTACTGAGCACTAAGCACCCTGAGCGCTGATCACCCAGCACCCCAAGCACGGAGCACCCAGGACACCCAGCACTTAGTACTGAGCACCCAGCACCCTGAGTACTGAGCACCGAGCTCCCCGAGCACTGAGCACCCTGAGTACTGAGCACCCAGCACCCCGATCACAGAGCACACAGCACCCTCAGCACTGAGCACCTAGCACCCCGAGCACTGAGCACCCAGCACCCTGAGTACTGAGCACACTGAGGACTGAGCACCGATCACCCTGAGCACTGAGCACCCAGCACCCTGAGTACTGAGCACCCAGCACCCTGAGTACTGAGCACCCAGCACCCTGAGCACTGAGCACGCAGCACCCTGAGTACTGAGCACCCAGCACCCTGAGTACTGAGCACCCAGCACCCTGAGTACTGAGAACCCAGCACCCTGAGTACTGAGCACCCAGCACCCTGAGTACTGAGCACTGAGCACCCCGAGTACTGAGCACCCAGCACCCCGAGCACTAAGCACCCAGCACCCTGAACACTGAGCACCCAGCACCCCAAGCACTGAGCACCCAGCAACCTGAGTACTGAGCACCCAGCACCCTGAGTACTGAGCACCCAGCACCCTGAGTACTGAGCACCCAGCACCCCGAGCACTGAGCACCCAGCACCCTGAGTACTGAGCACCGAGCACCAAGAGTACTGAGCACCGAGCATCCTGAGCACTGAGCACCGAGCACCCCGAGCACTGAGCACCTAGCACCCTGAGTACTGAGCACCCAGAACCAAGAGTACTGAGCACCGAGCACCCCGAGCACTGAGCACCCAGCACCCTGAGTAATGAGCACCCAGCACCCCGAGTACTGAGCACCGAGCACCGTGAGTACTGAGCACCCAGCACCCTGAGTACTGAGCACCCAGCACCCTGAGCACTGAGCACAAAGCACGCTGAGTACTGAGCACTGAGCACCCTGAGTACTGAGCACCAAGGACCCTGAGCACTGAGCACCCAGCACGCTGAGTACTGAGCGCTGAGCACCCTGAGTACTGAGCACCGAGCACCCTGAGTACTGAGCACCCAGCACCCTGAGCACTGAGCAGCCAGCACCCTGAGCACTGAGCACCCAGCTCCCCGAGCACTGAGCACCCAGCACCCTGAGCACTGAGCACCCAGCACCCCGAGTACTGAGCACCCAGCACCCTGAGTACTGAGCACCGAGCACCCCGAGCACTGAGCACCCAGCACCCCGAGCACTGAGAACCCAGCACCCCGAGAATTAGCACCCAGCACCCTGAGTACTGAGAACCGAGTACCCTCAGTACTGAGCACCCAGCACGCTGAGCACTGAGCACCCAGCACCCCGAGTACTGAGCAAACAGCACACCGAGCACTGAGCACCCAGCACCCCGAGAATGAGCACCCAGCACCCTGAGTACTGAGCACCCAGCACCCTGAGTACTGAGCACCCTGAGGACTGAGCACCGATCACCCTGAGCACTGAGCACCCAGCACCCTCAGTACTGAGCACCCAGCACCCTGAGTACTGAGCACCGAGCACCCCGAGTACTGAGCACCCAGCACCCTGAGCACTGAGCACCTAGCAACCCGAGCACTGAGCACGCAGCACCCTGAGTACTGAGCACCCAGCACCCCGAGCCCTGAGCACACAGCACCCTGAGTACTGAGCACCCTGAGTACTGAGCACCTAGCACCCCGAGCACTGAGCACCCAGCACCCTGAGCACTGAGCACCCTGCACCCTGAGTACTGAGCATCAAGCACCCTGAGCACTGAGCACCCAGCACCCTGAGCACTGAGCACCCAGGACCCTGAGCACTGAGCACCCAGCACCCTGAGTACTGAGCACCCAACCTACTGAGCATCGAGCACCCCGAGCACTGAGCACCCAGCATCCTGAGTACTGAGCACCGAGCACCCCGAGTACTGAGCACCCAGCACCCTGAGCACTGAGCACCCAGCACCCTGAGTACTGAGCACCGAGAACCCTGGGTACTGAGCACACAGCACCCTGAGCACTGAGCACCCTGAGTACTGAGCACTAAGCACCCTGAGCGCTGATCACCCAGCACCCCAAGCACGGAGCACCCAGGACACCAAGCACTGAGTACTGAGCACCCAGCACCCTGAGTACTGAGCATCGAGCACCCCGAGCACTAAGCACCCAGCACCCTGAACACTGAGCACCCAGCACCCCAAGCACTGAGCACCCAGCAACCTGAGTACTGAGCACCCAGCACCCTGAGTACTGAGCACCCCGAGCACTGAGCACCCTGAGTACTGAGCACCCAGCACCCCGATCACAGAGCACACAGCACCCTCAGCACTGAGCACCCAGCACCCCGAGCACTGAGAACACAGCACCCCGAGAATTAGCACCCAGCACCCTGAGTACTGAGAACCGAGTACCCTCAGTACTGAGCACCCAGCACGCTGAGCACTGAGCACCCAGCACCCCGAGTACTGAGCAAACAGCACACCGAGCACTGAGCACCCAGCACCCCGAGAATGAGCACCCAGCACCCTGAGTACTGAGCACCCAGCACCCTGAGTACTGAGCACCCTGAGGACTGAGCACCGATCACGCTGAGCACTGAGCACCCAGCACCCTGAGTACTGAGCACCCAGCACCCTGAGTACTGAGCACCGAGCACCCCGAGTACTGAGCACCCAGCACCCTGAGCACTGAGCACCTAGCAACCCGAGCACTGAGCACGCAGCACCCTGAGTACTGAGCACCCAGCACCCCGAGCCCTGAGCACACAGCACCCTGAGTACTGAGCACCCTGAGTACTGAGCACCTAGCACCCCGAGCACTGAGCACCCAGCACCCTGAGCACTGAGCACCCTGCACAATGAGTACTGAGCATCAAGCACCCTGAGCACTGAGCACCCAGCACCCTGAGCACTGAGCACCCAGCACCCTGAGGACTGAGCACCCAGCACCCTGAGTACTGAGCACCCAACGTACTGAGCATCGAGCACCCCGAGCACTGAGCACCCAGCACCCTGAGTACTGAGCATCGAGCACCCCGAGCACTAAGCACCCAGCACCCTGAACACTGAGCACCCAGCACCCCAAGCACTGAGCACCCAGCAACATGAGTACTGAGCACCCAGCACCCTGAGTACTGAGCACCCAGCACCCTGAGTACTGAGCACCCAGCACCCCGAACACTGAGCACCCAGCACCCTGAGTACTGAGCACCGAGCACCAAGAGTACTGAGCACCGAGCATCCTGAGCACTGAGCACCGAGCACCCCGAGCACTGAGCACCTAGCACCCTGAGTACTGAGCACCCAGAACCAAGAGTACTGAGCACCGAGCACCCCGAGCACTGAGCACCCAGCACCCTGAGTAATGAGCACCCAGCACCCCGAGTACTGAGCACCGAGCACCGTGAGTACTGAGCACCCAGCACCCTGAGTACTGAGCACCCAGCACCCTGAGCACTGAGCACAAAGCACGCTGAGTACTGAGCACTGAGCACCCTGAGTACTGAGCACCAAGGACCCTGAGCACTGAGCACCCAGCACGCTGAGTACTGAGCGCTGAGCACCCTGAGTACTGAGCACCGAGCACCCTGAGTACTGAGCACCCAGCACCCTGAGCACTGAGCAGCCAGCACCCTGAGCACTGAGCACCCAGCTCCCCGGGCACTGAGCACCCAGCACCCTGAGCACTGAGCACCAAGCACCCCGAGTACTGAGCACCCAGCACCCTGAGTACTGAGCACCGAGCACCCCGAGCACTGAGCACCCAGCACCCCGAGCACTGAGAACCCAGCACCCCGAGAATTAGCACCCAGCACCCTGAGTACTGAGAACCGAGTACCCTCAGTACTGAGCACCCAGCACGCTGAGCACTGAGCACCCAGCACCCCGAGTACTGAGCAAACAGCACACCGAGCACTGAGCACCCAGCACCCCGAGAATGAGCACCCAGCACCCTGAGTACTGAGCACCCAGCACCCTGAGTACTGTGCACCATGAGGACTGAGCACCGATCACCCTGAGCACTGAGCACCCAGCACCCTGAGTACTGAGCACCCAGCACCCTGAGTACTGAGCACCGAGCACCCCGAGTACTGAGCACCCAGCACCCTGAGCACTGAGCACCTAGCAACCCGAGCACTGAGCACGCAGCACCCTGAGTACTGAGCACCCAGCACTCCGAGCCCTGAGCACACAGCACCCTGAGTACTGAGCACCCTGAGTACTGAGCACCTAGCACCCCGAGCACTGAGCACCCAGCACCCTGAGCACTGAGCACCCAGCACCCTGAGCACTGAGCACCCAGGACCCTGAGCACTGAGCACCCAGCACCCTGAGTACTGAGCACCCAACCTACTGAGCATCGAGCACCCCGAGCACTGAGCACCCAGCATTCTGAGTACTGAGCACCGAGCACCCCGAGTACTGAGCACCCAGCACCCTGAGCACTGAGCACCCAGCACCCTGAGTACTGAGCACCGAGAACCCTGAGTACTGAGCACCCAGCACCCCGCGCACTGAGCACCCTGAGTACTGAGCACTAAGCACCCTGAGCGCTGATCACCCAGCACCCCAAGCACGGAGCACCCAGGACACCCAGCACTTAGTACTGAGCACCCAGCACCCTGAGTACTGAGCACCGAGCTCCCCGAGCACTGAGCACCCTGAGTACTGAGCACCCAGCACCCCGATCACAGAGCACACAGCACCCTCAGCACTGAGCACCTAGCACCCCGAGCACTGAGCACCCAGCACCCTGAGTACTGAGCACACTGAGGACTGAGCACCGATCACCCTGAGCACTGAGCACTCAGCACCCTGAGTACTGAGCACCCAGCACCCTGAGTACTGAGCACCCAGCACCCTGAGCACTGAGCACGCAGCACCCTCAGTACTGAGCACCCAGCACCCTGAGTACTGAGCACTGAGCACCCCGAGTACTGAGCACCCAGCACCCCGAGCACTAAGCACCCAGCACCCTGAACACTGAGCACCCAGCACCCCAAGCACTGAGCACCCAGCAACCTGAGTACTGAGCACCCAGCACCCTGAGTACTGAGCACCCAGCACCCTAAGTACTGAGCACCCAGCACCCCGAGCACTGAGCACCCAGCACCCTGAGTACTGAGCACCGAGCACCAAGAGTACTGAGCACCGAGCATCCTGAGCACTGAGCACCGAGCACCCCGAGCACTGAGCACCTAGCACCCTGAGTACTGAGCACCCAGAACCAAGAGTACTGAGCACCGAGCACCCCGAGCACTGAGCACCCAGCACCCTGAGTAATGAGCACACAGCACCCCGAGTACTGAGCACCGAGCACCGTGAGTACTGAGCACCCAGCACCCTGAGTACTGAGCACCCAGCACCCTGAGCACTGAGCACAAAGCACGCTGAGTACTGAGCACTGAGCACCCTGAGTACTGAGCACCAAGGACCCTGAGCACTGAGCACCCAGCACGCTGAGTACTGAGCGCTGAGCACCCTGAGTACTGAGCACCGAGCACCCTGAGTACTGAGCACCCAGCACCCTGAGCACTGAGCAGCCAGCACCCTGAGCACTGAGCACCCAGCTCCCCGAGCACTGAGCACCCAGCACCCTGAGCACTGAGCACCCAGCACCCCGAGTACTGAGCACCCAGCACCCTGATTACTGAGCACCGAGCACCCCGAGCACTGAGCACCCAGCACCCCGAGCACTGAGAACCCAGCACCCCGAGAATTAGCACCCAGCACCCTGAGTACTGAGAACCGAGTACCCTCAGTACTGAGCACCCAGCACGCTGAGCACTGAGCACCCAGCACCCCGAGTGCTGAGCAAACAGCACACCGAGCACTGAGCACCCAGCACCCCGAGAATGAGCACCCAGCACCCTGAGTACTGAGCACCCAGCACCCTGAGTACTGAGCACCGAGCACCCCGAGTACTGAGCACCCAGCACCCTGAGCACTGAGCACCCAGCACCCTGAGTACTGAGCACCGAGAACCCTGGGTACTGAGCACCCAGCACCCTGAGCACTGAGCACGGTGAGGACTGAGCACCGATCACCCTGAGCACTGAGCACCCAGCACCCTCAGTACTGAGCACCCAGCACCCTGAGTACTGAGCACCGAGCACCCCGAGTACTGAGCACCCAGCACTCTGAGCACTGAGCACCTAGCAACCCGAGCACTGAGCACGCAGCACCCTGAGTACTGAGCACCCAGCACCCCGAGCCCTGAGCACACAGCACCCTGAGTACTGAGCACCCTGAGTACTGAGCACCTAGCACCCCGAGCACTGAGCACCCAGCACCCTGAGCACTGAGCACCCTGCACCCTGAGTACTGAGCATCAAGCACCCTGAGCACTGAGCACCCAGCACCCTGAGCACTGAGCACCCAGGACCCTGAGCACTGAGCACCCAGCACCCTGAGTACTGAGCACCCAACCTACTGAGCATCGAGCACCCCGAGCACTGAGCACCCTGAGTACTGAGCACCCAGCACCCCGATCACAGAGCACACAGCACCCTCAGCACTGAGCACCCAGCACCCCGAGCACTGAGCACCCAGCACCCTGAGTACTGAGCACACTGAGGACTGAGCACCGATCACCCTGAGCACTGAGCACCCAGCACCCTGAGTACTGAGCACCCAGCACCCTGAGTACTGAGCACCCAGCACCCTGAGCACTGAGCACGCAGCACCCTGAGTACTGAGCACCCAGCACCCTGAGTACTGAGCACCCAGCACCCTGAGTACTGAGCACCCTGAGTAATGAGCACCGAGCTCCCCGAGCACTGAGCACCCTGAGTACTGAGCACCCAGCACCCCGATCACAGAGCACACAGCACCCTCAGCACTGAGCACCCAGCACCCCGAGCACTGAGCACCCAGCACCCTGAGTACTGAGCACACTGAGGACTGAGCACCGATCACCCTGAGCACTGAGCACCCAGCACCCTGAGTACTGAGCACCCAGCACCCTGAGTACTGAGCACCCAGCACCCTGAGCACTGAGCACGCAGCAACCTGAGTACTGAGCACCCAGCACCCTGAGTACTGAGCACCCAGCACCCTGAGTACTGAGCACCCAGCACCCTGAGTACTGAGCACCCAGCAGCCAACATACTGAGCATCGAGCAACCCGAGCACTGAGCACCCAGCACCCTGAGTACTGAGCACCGAGCACCCCGAGTACTGAGCACCCAGCACCCTGAGCACTGAGCACCCAGCACCCTGAGTACTGAGCACCCAGAACCCTGCGTACTGAGCACCCAGCACCCCGAGCACTGAGCACCCTGAGTACTGAGCACTAAGCACCCTGAGTGCTGAGCACCCAGCACCCCAAGCACGGAGCACCCAGGACCCCGAGCACTGAGTACTGAGCACCCAGCACCCTGAGTACTGAGCACCGACCTCCCCGAGCACTGAGCACCCTGAGTACTGAGCACCCAGCACCCCGATCACAGAGCACACAGCATCCTCAGCACTGAGCACCCAGCACCCCGAGCACTGAGCACCCAGCACCCTGAGTACTGAGCACACTGAGGACTGAGCACCGATCACCCTGAGCACTGAGCACCCAGCACCCTGAGTACTGAGCACCCAGCACCCTGAGTACTGAGCACCCAGCACCCTGAGCACTGAGCACGCAGCACCCTGAGTACTGAGCACCCAGCACCCTGAGTACTGAGCACCCAGCACCCTGAGTACTGAGCACCCAGCACCCCGAGCACTGAGCACCCAGCACCCTGAGTACTGAGCACCGAGCACCAAGAGTACTGAGCACCGAGCATCCTGAGCACTGAGCACCGAGCACCCCGAGCACTGAGCACCTAGCACCCTGAGTACTGAGCACCCAGAACCAAGAGTACTGAGCACCGAGCACCCCGAGCACTGAGCACCCAGCACCCTGAGTAATGACCACCCAGCACCCCGAGTACTGAGCACCGAGCACCGTGAGTACTGAGCACCCAGCACCCTGAGTACTGAGCACCCAGCACCCTGAGCACTGAGCACAAAGCACGCTGAGTACTGAGCACTGAGCACCATGAGTACTGAGCACCAAGGACCCTGAGCACTGAGCACCCAGCACGCTGAGTACTGAGCGCTGAGCACCCTGAGTACTGAGCACCGAGCACCCTGAGTACTGAGCACCCAGCACCCTGAGCACTGAGCAGCCAGCACCCTGAGCACTGAGCACCCAGCTCCCCGAGCACTGAGCACCCAGCACCCTGAGCACTGAGCACCCAGCACCCCGAGTACTGAGCACCCAGCACCCTGATTACTGAGCACCGAGCACCCCGAGCACTGAGCACCCAGCACCCCGAGCACTGAGAACCCAGCACCCCGAGAATTAGCACCCAGCACCCTGAGTACTGAGAACCGAGTACCCTCAGTACTGAGCACCCAGCACGCTGAGCACTGAGCACCCAGCACCCCGAGTACTGAGCAAACAGCACACCGAGCACTGAGCACCCAGCACCCCGAGAATGAGCACCCAGCACCCTGAGTACTGAGCACCCAGCACCCTGAGTACTGAGCACCGAGCACCCCGAGTACTGAGCACCCAGCACCCTGAGCACTGAGCACCCAGCACCCTGAGTACTGAGCACCGAGAACCCTGGGTACTGAGCACCCAGCACCCTGAGCACTGAGCACCCTGAGGACTGAGCACCGATCACCCTGAGCACTGAGCACCCAGCACCCTCAGTACTGAGCACCCAGCACCCTGAGTACTGAGCACCGAGCACCCCGAGTACTGAGCACCCAGCACCCTGAGCACTGAGCACCTAGCAACCCGAGCACTGAGCACGCAGCACCCTGAGTACTGAGCACCCAGCACCCCGAGCCCTGAGCACACAGCACCCTGAGTACTGAGCACCCTGAGTACTGAGCACCTAGCACCCCGAGCACTGAGCACCCAGCACCCTGAGCACTGAGCACCCTGCACCCTGAGTACTGAGCATCAAGCACCCTGAGCACTGAGCACCCAGCACCCTGAGCACTGAGCACCCAGGACCCTGAGCACTGAGCACCCAGCACCCTGAGTACTGAGCACCCAACCTACTGAGCATCGAGCACCCCGAGCACTGAGCACCCTGAGTACTGAGCACCCAGCACCCCGATCACAGAGCACACAGCACCCTCAGCACTGAGCACGCAGCACCCCGAGCACTGAGCACCCAGCACCCTGAGTACTGAGCACACTGAGGACTGAGCACCGATCACCCTGAGCACTGAGCACCCAGCACCCTGAGTACTGAGCACCCAGCACCCTGAGTACTGAGCACCCAGCACCCTGAGCACTGAGCACGCAGCACCCTGAGTACTGAGCACCCAGCACCCTGAGTACTGAGCACCCAGCACCCTGAGTACTGAGCACCCTGAGTACTGAGCACCGAGCTCCCCGAGCACTGAGCACCCTGAGTACTGAGCACCCAGCACCCCGATCACAGAGCACACAGCACCCTCAGCACTGAGCACCCAGCACCCCGAGCACTGAGCACCCAGCACCCTGAGTACTGAGCACACTGAGGACTGAGCACCGATCACCCTGAGCACTGAGCACCCAGCACCCTGAGTACTGAGCACCCAGCACCCTGAGTACTGAGCACCCAGCACCCTGAGCACTGAGCACGCAGCACCCTGAGTACTGAGCACCCAGCACCCTGAGTACTGAGCACCCAGCACCCTGAGTACTGAGCACCCAGCACCCTGAGTACTGAGCACCCAGCAGCCAACATACTGAGCATCGAGCACCCCGAGCACTGAGCACCCAGCACCCTGAGTACTGAGCACCGAGCACCCCGAGTACTGAGCACCCAGCACCCTGAGCACTGAGCACCCAGCACCCTGAGTACTGAGCACCCAGAACCCTGCGTACTGAGCACCCAGCACCCCGAGCACTGAGCACCCTGAGTACTGAGCACTAAGCACCCTGAGTGCTGAGCACCCAGCACCCCAAGCACGGAGCACCCAGGACCCCGAGCACTGAGTACTGAGCACCCAGCACCCTGAGTACTGAGCACCGACCTCCCCGAGCACTGAGCACCCTGAGTACTGAGCACCCAGCACCGCGATCACAGAGCACACAGCATCCTCAGCACTGAGCACCCAGCACCCCGAGCACTGAGCACCCAGCACCCTGAGTACTGAGCACACTGAGGACTGAGCACCGATCACCCTGAGCACTGAGCACCCAGCACCCTGAGTACTGAGCACCCAGCACCCTGAGTACTGAGCACCCAGCACCCTGAGCACTGAGCACGCAGCACCCTGAGTACTGAGCACCCAGCACCCTGAGTACTGAGCACCCAGCACCCTGAGTACTGAGCACCCAGCACCCCGAGCACTGAGCACCCAGCACCCTGAGTACTGAGCACCGAGCACCAAGAGTACTGAGCACCGAGCATCCTGAGCACTGAGCACCGAGCACCCCGAGCACTGAGCACCTAGCACCCTGAGTACTGAGCACCCAGAACCAAGAGTACTGAGCACCGAGCACCCCGAGCACTGAGCACCCAGCACCCTGAGTAATGACCACCCAGCACCCCGAGTACTGAGCACCGAGCACCGTGAGTACTGAACACCCAGCACCCTGAGTACTGAGCACCCAGCACCCTGAGCACTGAGCACAAAGCACGCTGAGTACTGAGCACTGAGCACCCTGAGTACTGAGCACCAAGGACCCTGAGCACTGAGCACCCAGCACGCTGAGTACTGAGCGCTGAGCACCCTGAGTACTGAGCACCGAGCACCCTGAGTACTGAGCACCCTGCACCCTGAGCACTGAGCAGCCAGCACCCTGAGCACTGAGCACCCAGCTCCCCGGGCACTGAGCACCCAGCACCCTGAGCACTGAGCACCAAGCACCCCGAGTACTGAGCACCCAGCACCCTGAGTACTGAGCACCGAGCACCCCGAGCACTGAGCACCCAGCACCCCGAGCACTGAGAACCCAGCACCCCGAGAATTAGCACCCAGCACCCTGAGAACTGAGAACCGAGTACCCTCAGTACTGAGCACCCAGCATGCTGAGCACTGAGCACCCAGCACCCCGAGTACTGAGCAAACAGCACACCGAGCACTGAGCACCCAGCACCCCGAGAATGAGCACCCAGCACCCTGAGTACTGAGCACCCAGCACCCTGAGTACTGAGCACCATGAGGACTGAGCACCGATCACCCTGAGCACTGAGCACCCAGCACCCTGAGTACTGAGCACCCAGCACCCTGAGTACTGAGCACCGAGCACCCCGAGTACTGAGCACCCAGCACCCTGAGCACTGAGCACCTAGCAACCCGAGCACTGAGCACGCAGCACCCTGAGTACTGAGCACCCAGCACTCCGAGCCCTGAGCACACAGCACCCTGAGTACTGAGCACCCTGAGTACTGAGCACCTAGCACCCCGAGCACTGAGCACCCAGCACCCTGAGCACTGAGCACCCAGCACCCTGAGCACTGAGCACCCAGGACCCTGAGCACTGAGCACCCAGCACCCTGAGTACTGAGCACCCAACCTACTGAGCATCGAGCACCCCGAGCACTGAGCACCCAGCATTCTGAGTACTGAGCACCGAGCACCCCGAGTACTGAGCACCCAGCACCCTGAGCACTGAGCACCCAGCACCCTGAGTACTGAGCACCGAGAACCCTGAGTACTGAGCACCCAGCACCCCGCGCACTGAGCACCCTGAGTACTGAGCACTAAGCACCCTGAGCGCTGATCACCCAGCACCCCAAGCACGGAGCACCCAGGACACCCAGCACTTAGTACTGAGCACCCAGCACCCTGAGTACTGAGCACCGAGCTCCCCGAGCACTGAGCACCCTGAGTACTGAGCACCCAGCACCCCGATCACAGAGCACACAGCACCCTCAGCACTGAGCACCTAGCACCCCGAGCACTGAGCACCCAGCACCCTGAGTACTGAGCACACTGAGGACTGAGCACCGATCACCCTGAGCACTGAGCACTCAGCACCCTGAGTACTGAGCACCCAGCACCCTGAGTACTGAGCACCCAGCACCCTGAGCACTGAGCACGCAGCACCCTGAGTACTGAGCACCCAGCACCCTGAGTACTGAGCACCCAGCACCCTGAGTACTGAGAACCCAGCACCCTGAGTACTGAGCACCCAGCACCCTGAGTACTGAGCACTGAGCACCCCGAGTACTGAGCACCCAGCACCCCGAGCACTAAGCACCCAGCACCCTGAACACTGAGCACCCAGCACCCCAAGCACTGAGCACCCAGCAACCTGAGTACTGAGCACCCAGCACCCTGAGTACTGAGCACCCAGCACCCTGAGTACTGAGCACCCAGCACCCCGAGCACTGAGCACCCAGCACCCTGAGTACTGAGCACCGAGCACCAAGAGTACTGAGCACCGAGCATCCTGAGCACTGAGCACCGAGCACCCCGAGCACTGAGCACCTAGCACCCTGAGTACTGAGCACCCAGAACCAAGAGTACTGAGCACCGAGCACCCTGAGCACTGAGCACCCAGCACCCTGAGTAATGAGCACACAGCACCCCGAGTACTGAGCACCGAGCACCGTGAGTACTGAGCACCCAGCACCCTGAGTACTGAGCACCCAGCACCCTGAGCACTGAGCACAAAGCACGCTGAGTACTGAGCACTGAGCACCCTGAGTACTGAGCACCAAGGACCCTGAGCACTGAGCACCCAGCACGCTGAGTACTGAGCGCTGAGCACCCTGAGTACTGAGCACCGAGCACCCTGAGTACTGAGCACCCAGCACCCTGAGCACTGAGCAGCCAGCACCCTGAGCACTGAGCACCCAGCTCCCCGAGCACTGAGCACCCAGCACCCTGAGCACTGAGCACCCAGCACCCCGAGTACTGAGCACCCAGCACCCTGATTACTGAGCACCGAGCACCCCGAGCACTGAGCACCCAGCACCCCGAGCACTGAGAACCCAGCACCCCGAGAATTAGCACCCAGCACCCTGAGTACTGAGAACCGAGTACCCTCAGTACTGAGCACCCAGCACGCTGAGCACTGAGCACCCAGCACCCCGAGTACTGAGCAAACAGCACACCGAGCACTGAGCACCCAGCACCCCGAGAATGAGCACCCAGCACCCTGAGTACTGAGCACCCAGCACCCTGAGTACTGAGCACCGAGCACCCCGAGTACTGAGCACCCAGCACCCTGAGCACTGAGCACCCAGCACCCTGAGTACTGAGCACCGAGAACCCTGGGTACTGAGCACCCAGCACCCTGAGCACTGAGCACCCTGAGGACTGAGCAACGATCACCCTGAGCACTGAGCACCCAGCACCCTCAGTACTGAGCACCCAGCACCCTGAGTACTGAGCACCGAGCACCCCGAGTACTGAGCACCCAGCACCCTGAGCACTGAGCACCTAGCAACCCGAGCACTGAGCACGCAGCACCCTGAGTACTGAGCACCCAGCACCCCGAGCCCTGAGCACACAGCACCCTGAGTACTGAGCACCCTGAGTACTGAGCACCTAGCACCCCGAGCACTGAGCACCCAGCACCCTGAGCACTGAGCACCCTGCACCCTGAGTACTGAGCATCAAGCACCCTGAGCACTGAGCACCCAGCACCCTGAGCACTGAGCACCCAGGACCCTGAGCACTGAGCACCCAGCACCCTGAGTACTGAGCACCCAACCTACTGAGCATTGAGCACCCCGAGCACTGAGCACCCAGCATCCTGAGTACTGAGCACCGAGCACCCCGAGTACTGAGCACCCAGCACCCTGAGCACTGAGCACCCAGCACCCTGAGTACTGAGCACCGAGAACCCTGGGTACTGAGCACCCAGCACCCTGAGCACTGAGCACCCTGAGTACTGAGCACTAAGCACCCTGAGCGCTGATCACCCAGCACCCCAAGCACGGAGCACCCAGGACACCAAGCACTGAGTACTGAGCACCCAGCACCCTGAGTACTGAGCACCGAGCTCCCCGAGCACTGAGCACCCTGAGTACTGAGCACCCAGCACCCCGATCACAGAGCACACAGCACCCTCAGCACTGAGCACCCAGCACCCCGAGCACTGAGCACCCAGCACCCTGAGTACTGAGCACACTGAGGACTGAGCACCGATCACCCTGAGCACTGAGCACCCAGCACCCTGAGTACTGAGCACCCAGCACCCTGAGTACTGAGCACCCAGCACCCTGAGCACTGAGCACGCAGCACCCTGAGTACTGAGCACCCAGCACCCTGAGTACTGAGCACCCAGCACCCTGAGTACTGAGCACCCAGCACCCTGAGTACTGAGCACCCAGCACCCAACATACTGAGCATCGAGCACCCCGAGCACTGAGCACCCAGCACCCTGAGTACTGAGCACCGAGCACCCCGAGTACTGAGCACCCAGCACCCTGAGCACTGAGCACCCAGCACCCTGAGTACTGAGCACCCAGAACCCTGCGTACTGAGCACCCAGCACCCCGAGCACTGAGCACCCTGAGTACTGAGCACTAAGCACCCTGAGTACTGAGCACCCAGCACCCTGAGCACTGAGCAGCCAGCACCCTGAGCACTGAGCACACAGCTCCCCGGGCACTGAGCACCCAGCACCCTGAGCACTGAGCACCAAGCACCCCGAGTACTGAGCACCCAGCACCCTGAGTACTGAGCACCGAGCACCCCGAGCACTGAGCACCCAGCACCCCGAGCACTGAGAACCCAGCACCCCGAGAATTAGCACCCAGCACCCTGAGTACTGAGAACCGAGTACCCTCAGTACTGAGCACCCAGCATGCTGAGCACTGAGCACCCAGCACCCCGAGTACTGAGCAAACAGCACACCGAGCACTGAGCACCCAGCACCCCGAGAATGAGCACCCAGCACCCTGAGTACTGAGCACCCAGCACCCTGAGTACTGAGCACCATGAGGACTGAGCACCGATCACCCTGAGCACTGAGCACCCAGCACCCTGAGTACTGAGCACCCAGCACCCTGAGTACTGAGCACCGAGCACCCCGAGTACTGAGCACCCAGCACCCTGAGCACTGAGCACCTAGCAACCCGAGCACTGAGCACGCAGCACCCTGAGTACTGAGCACCCAGCACTCCGAGCCCTGAGCACACAGCACCCTGAGTACTGAGCACCCTGAGTACTGAGCACCTAGCACCCCGAGCACTGAGCACCCAGCACCCTGAGCACTGAGCACCCAGCACCCTGAGCACTGAGCACCCAGGACCCTGAGCACTGAGCACCCAGCACCCTGAGTACTGAGCACCCAACCTACTGAGCATCGAGCACCCCGAGCACTGAGCACCCAGCATTCTGAGTACTGAGCACCGAGCACCCCGAGTACTGAGCACCCAGCACCCTGAGCACTGAGCACCCAGCACCCTGAGTACTGAGCACCGAGAACCCTGAGTACTGAGCACCCAGCACCCCGCGCACTGAGCACCCTGAGTACTGAGCACTAAGCACCCTGAGCGCTGATCACCCAGCACCCCAAGCACGGAGCACCCAGGACACCCAGCACTTAGTACTGAGCACCCAGCACCCTGAGTACTGAGCACCGAGCTCCCCGAGCACTGAGCACCCTGAGTACTGAGCACCCAGCACCCCGATCACAGAGCACACAGCACCCTCAGCACTGAGCACCTAGCACCCCGAGCACTGAGCACCCAGCACCCTGAGTACTGAGCACACTGAGGACTGAGCACCGATCACCCTGAGCACTGAGCACTCAGCACCCTGAGTACTGAGCACCCAGCACCCTGAGTACTGAGCACCCAGCACCCTGAGCACTGAGCACGCAGCACCCTGAGTACTGAGCACCCAGCACCCTGAGTACTGAGCACCCAGCACCCTGAGTACTGAGAACCCAGCACCCTGAGTACTGAGCACCCAGCACCCTGAGTACTGAGCACTGAGCACCCCGAGTACTGAGCACCCAGCACCCCGAGCACTAAGCACCCAGCACCCTGAACACTGAGCACCCAGCACCCCAAGCACTGAGCACCCAGCAACCTGAGTACTGAGCACCCAGCACCCTGAGTACTGAGCACCCAGCACCCTGAGTACTGAGCACCCAGCACCCCGAGCACTGAGCACCCAGCACCCTGAGTACTGAGCACCGAGCACCAAGAGTACTGAGCACCGAGCATCCTGAGCACTGAGCACCGAGCACCCCGAGCACTGAGCACCTAGCACCCTGAGTACTGAGCACCCAGAACCAAGAGTACTGAGCACCGAGCACCCCGAGCACTGAGCACCCAGCACCCTGAGTAATGAGCACACAGCACCCCGAGTACTGAGCACCGAGCACCGTGAGTACTGAGCACCCAGCACCCTGAGTACTGAGCACCCAGCACCCTGAGCACTGAGCACAAAGCACGCTGAGTACTGAGCACTGAGCACCCTGAGTACTGAGCACCAAGGACCCTGAGCACTGAGCACCCAGCACGCTGAGTACTGAGCGCTGAGCACCCTGAGTACTGAGCACCGAGCACCCTGAGTACTGAGCACCCAGCACCCTGAGCACTGAGCAGCCAGCACCCTGAGCACTGAGCACCCAGCTCCCCGAGCACTGAGCACCCAGCACCCTGAGCACTGAGCACCCAGCACCCCGAGTACTGAGCACCCAGCACCCTGATTACTGAGCACCGAGCACCCCGAGCACTGAGCACCCAGCACCCCGAGCACTGAGAACCCAGCACCCCGAGAATTAGCACCCAGCACCCTGAGTACTGAGAACCGAGTACCCTCAGTACTGAGCACCCAGCACGCTGAGCACTGAGCACCCAGCACCCCGAGTACTGAGCAAACAGCACACCGAGCACTGAGCACCCAGCACCCCGAGAATGAGCACCCAGCACCCTGAGTACTGAGCACCCAGCACCCTGAGTACTGAGCACCGAGCACCCCGAGTACTGAGCACCCAGCACCCTGAGCACTGAGCACCCAGCACCCTGAGTACTGAGCACCGAGAACCCTGGGTACTGAGCACCCAGCACCCTGAGCACTGAGCACCCTGAGGACTGAGTACCGATCACCCTGAGCACTGAGCACCCAGCACCCTCAGTACTGAGCACCCAGCACCCTGAGTACTGAGCACCGAGCACCCCGAGTACTGAGCACCCAGCACCCTGAGCACTGAGCACCTAGCAACCCGAGCACTGAGCACGCAGCACCCTGAGTACTGAGCACCCAGCACCCCGAGCCCTGAGCACACAGCACCCTGAGTACTGAGCACCCTGAGTACTGAGCACCTAGCACCCCGAGCACTGAGCACCCAGCACCCTGAGCACTGAGCACCCTGCACCCTGAGTACTGAGCATCAAGCACCCTGAGCACTGAGCACCCAGCACCCTGAGCACTGAGCACCCAGGACCCTGAGCACTGAGCACCCAGCACCCTGAGTACTGAGCACCCAACCTACTGAGCATTGAGCACCCCGAGCACTGAGCACCCAGCATCCTGAGTACTGAGCACCGAGCACCCCGAGTACTGAGCACCCAGCACCCTGAGCACTGAGCACCCAGCACCCTGAGTACTGAGCACCGAGAACCCTGGGTACTGAGCACCCAGCACCCTGAGCACTGAGCACCCTGAGTACTGAGCACTAAGCACCCTGAGCGCTGATCACCCAGCACCCCAAGCACGGAGCACCCAGGACACCAAGCACTGAGTACTGAGCACCCAGCACCCTGAGTACTGAGCACCGAGCTCCCCGAGCACTGAGCACCCTGAGTACTGAGCACCCAGCACCCCGATCACAGAGCACACAGCACCCTCAGCACTGAGCACCCAGCACCCCGAGCACTGAGCACCCAGCACCCTGAGTACTGAGCACACTGAGGACTGAGCACCGATCACCCTGAGCACTGAGCACCCAGCACCCTGAGTACTGAGCACCCAGCACCCTGAGTACTGAGCACCCAGCACCCTGAGCACTGAGCACGCAGCACCCTGAGTACTGAGCACCCAGCACCCTGAGTACTGAGCACCCAGCACCCTGAGTACTGAGCACCCAGCACCCTGAGTACTGAGCACCCAGCACCCAACATACTGAGCATCGAGCACCCCGAGCACTGAGCACCCAGCACCCTGAGTACTGAGCACCGAGCACCCCGAGTACTGAGCACCCAGCACCCTGAGCACTGAGCACCCAGCACCCTGAGTACTGAGCACCCAGAACCCTGCGTACTGAGCACCCAGCACCCCGAGCACTGAGCACCCTGAGTACTGAGCACTAAGCACCCTGAGTGCTGAGCACCCAGCACCCCAAGCACGGAGCACCCAGGACCCCGAGCACTGAGTACTGAGCACCCAGCACCCTGAGTACTGAGCACCGAGCTCCCCGAGCACTGAGCACCCTGAGTACTGAGCACCCAGCACCCCGATCACAGAGCACACAGCATCCTCAGCACTGAGCACCCAGCACCCCGAGCACTGAGCACCCAGCACCCTGAGTACTGAGCACACTGAGGACTGAGCACCGATCACCCTGAGCACTGAGCACCCAGCACCCTGAGTACTGAGCACCCAGCACCCTGAGTACTGAGCACCCAGCACCCTGAGCACTGAGCACGCAGCACCCTGAGTACTGAGCACCCAGCACCCTGAGTACTGAGCACCCAGCACCCTGAGTACTGAGCACCCAGCACCCCGAGCACTGAGCACCCAGCACCCTGAGTACTGAGCACCGAGCACCAAGAGTACTGAGCACCGAGCATCCTGAGCACTGAGCACCGAGCACCCCGAGCACTGAGCACCTAGCACCCTGAGTACTGAGCACCCAGAACCAAGAGTACTGAGCACCGAGCACCCCGAGCACTGAGCACCCAGCACCCTGAGTAATGACCACCCAGCACCCCGAGTACTGAGCACCGAGCACCGTGAGTACTGAACACCCAGCACCCTGAGTACTGAGCACCCAGCACCCTGAGCACTGAGCACAAAGCACGCTGAGTACTGAGCACTGAGCACCCTGAGTACTGAGCACCAAGGACCCTGAGCACTGAGCACCCAGCACGCTGAGTACTGAGCGCTGAGCACCCTGAGTACTGAGCACCGAGCACCCTGAGTACTGAGCACCCAGCACCCTGAGCACTGAGCAGCCAGCACCCTGAGCACTGAGCACCCAGCTCCCCGAGCACTGAGCACCCAGCACCCTCAGCACTGAGCACCCAGCACCCCGAGTACTGAGCAACCAGCACCCTGAGTACTGAGCACCGAGCACCCCGAGCACAGAGCACCCAGCACCCCGAGCACTGAGAACCCAGCACCCCGAGAATTAGCACCCAGCACCCTGAGTACTGAGAACCGAGTACCCTCAGTACTGAGCACCCAGCACGCTGAGCACTGAGCACCCAGCACCCCGAGTACTGAGCAAACAGCACACCGAGCACTGAGCACCCAGCACCCCGAGAATGAGCACCCAGCACCCTGAGTACTGAGCACCCAGCACCCTGAGTACTGAGCACCCTGAGGACTGAGCACCGATCACGCTGAGCACTGAGCACCCAGCACCCTGAGTACTGAGCACCCAGCACCCTGAGTACTGAGCACCGAGCACCCCGAGTACTGAGCACCCAGCACCCTGAGCACTGAGCACCTAGCAACCCGAGCACTGAGCACGCAGCACCCTGAGTACTGAGCACCCAGCACCCCGAGCCCTGAGCACACAGCACCCTGAGTACTGAGCACCCTGAGTACTGAGCACCTAGCACCCCGAGCACTGAGCACCCAGCACCCTGAGCACTGAGCACCCTGCACCCTGAGTACTGAGCATCAAGCACCCTGAGCACTGAGCTCCCAACACCCTGAGCACTGAGCACCCAGCACCCTGAGCACTGAGCACCCAGCACACTGAGTACTGAGCACCCAACGTACTGAGCATCGAGCACCCCGAGCACTGAGCACCCAGCACGCTGAGTACTGAGCACCGAGCACCCTGAGTACTGAGCACCGAGCACCCCGAGCACTGAGCACGCAGCACCCTGAGTACTGAGCACCCAGCACCCTGAGTACTGAGCACTGAGCTCCCCGAGCACTGAGCACCCTGAGTACTGAGCACCCAGCACCCCGATCACAGAGCACACAGCACCCTCAGCACTGAGCACCCAGCACCCCGAGCACTGAGCACCCAGCACCCTGAGTACTGAGCACCCAGCACCCTGAGTACTGAGCACCCAGCACCCTGAGCACTGAGCACGCAGCACCCTGAGTACTGAGCACCCAGCACCCTGAGTACTGAGCACCCAGCACCCTGAGTACTGAGCACCCAGCACCCTGAGTACTGAGCACCCAGCACCCTGAGTACTGAGCACCGAGCACCCCGAGTACTGAGCACCCAGCACCCCGAGCACTGAGCACCCAGCACCCTGAACACTGAGCACCCAGCACCCCAAGCACTGAGCACCCAGCAACCTGAGTACTGAGCACCCAGCACCCTGAGTACTGAGCACCCAGCACCCTGACTACTGAGCACAAAGCACGCTGAGTACTGAGCACCCTGAGTACTGAGCACCAAGGACCCTGAGCACTGAGCACCCAGCACGCTGAGTACTGAGCGCTGAGCACCCTGAGTACTGAGCACCGAGCACCCTGAGTACTGAGCACCCAGCACCCTGAGCACTGAGCAGCCAGCAACATGAGCATTGAGCACCCAGCACCCCGAGCACTGAGCACCCAGCACCCTGAGCACTGAGCACCCAGCACCCCGAGTACTGAGCACCCAGCACCCTGAGTACTGAGCACCGAGCACCCCGAGCACAGAGCACCCAGCACCCCGAGCACTGAGAACCCAGCACCCCGAGAATTAGCACCCAGCACCCTGAGTACTGAGAACCGAGTACCCTGAATACTGAGCACCCAGCACGCTGAGCACTGAGCACCCAGCACCCCGAGTACTGAGCAAACAGCACACCGAGCACTGAGCACCCAGCACCCCGAGAATGAGCACCCAGCACCCTGAGTACTGAGCACCCAGCACCCTGAGTACTGAGCACACTGAGGACTGAGCACCGATCACCCTGAGCACTGAGCACCCAGCACCCTAAGTACTGAGCACCCAGCACCCTGACTACTGAGCACCGAGCACCCCGAGTACTGAGCACCCAGCACCCTGAGCACTGAGCACCGATCACCCTGAGCACTGAGCACCCAGCACCCTGAGTACTGAGCACCCAGCACCCTGAGTACTGAGCACCGAGCACCCCGAGCACTGAGCACGCAGCACCCTGAGTACTGAGCACCCAGCACCCCGTGACCTGAGCACCCAGCACCCTGAGTACTGAGCACCTAGCACCCCGAGCACTGAGCACCCAGCACCCTGAGCACTGAGCACCCTGCACCCTGAGTACTGAGCATCAAGCACCCTGAGCACTGAGCACCCAGCACCCTGAGCACTGAGCACCCAGCACCCTGAGTACTGAGCACCCAACGTACTGAGCATTGAGCACCCCGAGCACTGAGCACCCAGCACCCTGAGTACTGAGCACCCAGCACCCCGAGCACTGAGGACCCAGCACCCTGAGTACTGAGCACCGCGCACCCTGAGTACTGAGCACCCAGCACCCCGAGCACTGAGCACCCAGCACCCCGAGCACTGAGCACCCAGCACCCTGAGCACTGAGCACCCTGAGGACTGAGCACCCAGCACCCTGAGTACTGAGCACCCAGCATCCTGATTACTGAGCACCGATCACCGTGAGCACTGAGCACCCAGCAACCCGAGCACTGAGCACCCAGCACCCTGAGTACTGAGCACCCTGAGTACTGAGCACCCAGCACCCCGAGCACTGAGCACCCTGCACCCTGAGTACTGAGCACCCTGAGTACTGAGCACCCAGCACCCTGAGCACTGAGCACCCAGCACCGTGAGTACTGAGCACCCAGCACCCTGAGCACTGAGCACCCAGCACCCTGAGTACTGAGCAACCAGCACCCTGAGTACTTAGCACCCAGCACCCTGAGCACTGAGCACCCAGCACCCTGAGTACTGAGCACCAAGCACCCTGAGTACTGAGCACCCAGCACCCTGAGTACTGAGCACCCAGCACCCTGAGTACTGAGCACCGAGCACCCCGAGTACTGAGCACCCAGCACCCTGAGCACTGAGCACCCAGCACCCTGAGTACTGAGCACCCAGCACACTGAGTACTGAGCACCCAGCACCCCGAGCACTGAGCACCCTGAATACTGAGCACTAAGCACCCTGAGCGCTGAGCACCCAGCACCCCAAGCACGGAGCACCCAGGACCCCGAGCACTGAGTACTGAGCACCCAGCACCCTGAGTACTGAGCACCAAGCTCCCCGAGCACTGAGCACCCTGAGTACTGAGCACCCAGCACCCCGAGCACTGAGCACCCAGCACCCTGAGTAATGAGCACCCAGCACCCCGAGTACTGAGCACCCAGCACCGTGAGTACTGAGCACCCAGCACACTGAGTACTGAGCACCCAGCACCCTGAGCACTGAGCACAAAGCACGCTGAGTACTGAGCACTGAGCACCCTGAGTACTGAGCACCAAGGACCCTGAGTACTGAGCCCCCAGCTCCCTGAGCACTGAGCACAAAGCACGCTGAGTACTGAGCGCTGAGCACCCTGAGTACTGAGCACCGAGCACCCTGAGTACTGAGCACCCAGCAGCCTGAGCACTGAGCACCCAGCACCCTGAGCACTGAGCACCCAGCACCCCGAGCACTGAGCACCCAGCACCCTGAGCACTGAGCACCCAGCACAACGAGTACTGAGCACCCAGCACCCTGAGTACTGAGCACCCAGCACAACGAGCACTGAGCACCCAGCACCCCGAGCACTGAGCACCCAGCACCCCGAGAATGAGCACCCAGCACCCTGAGTACTGATAACCGAGCACCCTGAGTACTGAGCACCCAGCACGCTGAGCACTGAGCACCCAGCACCCCGAGTACTGAGCAAACAGCACACCGAGCACTGAGCACCCAGTACCCCGAGAATGAGCACCCAGCACCCTGAATACTGAGCACCCAGCACCCTGAGTACTGAGCACCCAGCACAAGGAGCACTGAGCACCCTGAGTACTGAGCACCCAGCACCCTGAGTACTGAGCACTAAGCACCCTGAGCGCTGAGCACCCAGCACCCCAAGCACGGAGCACCCAGGACCCCGAGCACTGAGTACTGAGCACCCAGCACCCTGAGTACTGAGCACCAAGTTCCCCGAGAACTGAGCACCCTGAGTACTGAGCACCCAGCACCCCGATAACAGAGCACCCAGCACCCTCAGCACTGTGCACCCAGCACCCCGAGCACTGAGCACTCAGCACCCTGAGTACTGAGCTCCCTGAGTACTGAGCACCGATCACCCTGAGCACTGAGCACCCAGCACCCTGAGCACTGAGCACCCAGCACCCTGAGTACTGAGCACCGAGCACCCCGAGCACTGAGCACCCAGCACCCTGAGGACTGAGCACCCAGCACGAAGAGTACTGAGCACCGAGCATCCTGAGCACTGAGCACCGAGCACCCCGAACACTGAGCACCCAGCACCCTGAGGACTGAGCACCCAGCACCAAGAGTACTGAGCACCGAGCACCCCGAGCACTGAGCACCAAGCACCCCAAGCACTGAGCAACCAGCACCCTGAGTACTGAGCACCCAGCACCCCGAGCACTGAGCACCCAGCACCCTGAGTAATGAGCACCCAGCACCCAGAGTACTGAGCACCCAGCACCGTGAGTACTGAGCACCCAGCACCCTGAGTACTGAGCACCCAGCACCCTGAGCACTGAGCACAAAGCACGCTGAGTACTGAGCACTGAGCACCCTGAGTACTGAGCACCAAGGACCCTGAGTACTGAGCACCCAGCACCCTGAGCACTGAGCACAAAGCACTCTGAGTACTGAGCGCTGAGCACCCTGAGTACTGAGCACCGAGCACCCTGAGTACTGAGCACCCAGCACCCTGAGCACTGAGCACCCAGCACCCTGAGCACTGAGCACCCTGCACCCCGAGCACTGAGCACCCAGCACCCTGAGCACTGAGCACCCAGCACCCCGAGTACTGAGCACCCAGCGCCCTGAGTACTGAGTACCCAGCACAACGAGCACTGAGCACCCAGCACCCCGAGCACTGAGCAACCAGCACCCCGAGAATAAGCACCCAGCACCCTGAGTACTGAGAACCGAGCACCCTGAGTACTGAGCACCCAGCACGCTGAGCACTGAGCACCCAGCACCCCGATTACTGAGCAAACAGCACACCGAGCACTGAGCACCCAGCACCCCGAGAATGAGCACCCAGCACACTGAGTACTGAGCACCCAGCACCCTGAGTACTGAGCACCCAGCACAACAAGCACTGAGCACCCTGAGTACTGAGCACCCAGCACCCTGAGTACTGAGCACTAAGCATCCAGAGCGCTGAGCACCCAGCAGCCCAAGCACGGAGCACCCAGGACACCGAGCACTGAGTAATGAGCACCCAGCACCCTGAGTACTGAGCACCGAGCTGCCTGAGCACTGAGCACCCTGAGTACTGAGCACCCAGCACCCCGATCACAGAGCAGCCAGCACCCTCAGCACTGAGCTCCCATCACCCCGAGCACTGAGCACCCAGCACCCTGAGTACTGAGCACCCTGAGGACTGAGCACCGATCACCCTGAGCACTGAGCACCCATCACCCTGAGTACTGAGCACCCAGCACCCTGAGTACTGAGCACCGAGCACCCCGAGTACTGAGCACCCAGCACCCTGAGCACTGAGCACCCAGCACCCTGAGCACTGAGCCCCCAGCACCCTGAGTACTAAGCACCCAGCACCCTGAGTACTGAGCACCCTGCACCCTGAGTACTGAGCACAAAGCACACTGAGTACTGATCACCCAGCGTACTGAGCACCGAGCACCCCGATCACTGAGCACCCAGCACCCTGAGTACTGAGCACCCAGCATACTGAGCACCGAGCACCCAGCACCCTGAGTACTGAGCACCCAGCACCCTGAGCACTGAGCACCCAGCACCCTGAGCACTGAGCCCCCAGCACCCTGAGGACTGAGCACCCAACGTACTGAGCACCGAGCACCCTGAGCACTGAGCACCCAGCACCATGAGTACTGAGCACCCAGCACCCTGAGCAATGAGCACCCTGAGTACTGAGCACCCAGCACCTTGAGCACTGAGCACCGAGCACCCCGAGCACTGAGCACCCATCACCCGGAGTACTGAGCACCCAGCACGCTGCGTACTAAGCACCGAGCACCCTGAGTACTGAGCACCCAGCACCCTGAGCACTGAACACACAGCACCCTGAGTACTGAGCACCTCGAGCACTGAGCACCCAGCACCCTGAGTACTGAGCACCGAGCACCCCGAGCACTGAGCACCCAGCACCCCGAGCACTGAGCACCCAGCACCCCGAGCACTGAGCACCCAGCACCCTGAGTTCTGAGCACCCAGCACCCTGAGTACATAGCACCCAGCACACTGAGCACTGAGTACCCAGCACCCTGAGCACTGAGCACCCAGCACCCTGAGCACTGAGCACACAGCACCTGAGCACTGAGCACCCAGCACCCTGAGTACTGAGCACTGAGCACCCAGCACCCTGAGTACTGAGCACTGAGCACCCAGCACACTGAGCACTGAGCACCCAGCACCCTGAGCACTGAGCACCCAGCTCCCGAGTACAGAGCACCCAGCACCCTGAGTACTGAACACCCAGCACCCTGAGTACTGAGCACCCAGCACCCCGAGTACTGAGCACCCAGCACCCTGAGTACTGAGCACCCAGCACCCTGAGCACTGAGCACCCAGCACCCCGAGCACTGAGCACCCAGCACCCTGAGTACTGAGCACCCAGCACCCTGAGCACTCAGCACCCAGCACCCTGAGCACTGAGCACCCAGCACCCTGAGCACTGAGCACCCAGCACCCTGAGTAGTGAGAAACCAACGTACTGAGCACCGAGCACCCCGAGCACTGAGCACCCAGCACCCTGAGTACTGAGCACCGATCACCCCGAGCAATGAGTACCCAGCACCCTGAGTACTGAGCTCCGAGCACCCCGAGCACTCAGCACCCAGCGCCCCGAGCACTGAGCACCCAGCACCCTGAATACTGAGCACTGAGCACCCAGCACCCCGAATACTGAGCACCCAGCACAATGAGTACTGAGCACCCACCACCCTGAATACTGAGCACCCAGCACCCTGAGTACTGAGCACCCAGCGCCCTGAGCACTGAGCACCCAGCACCCCGAGCACTGAGCACCCAGCACCCTGAGTACTGAGCACCCAGCACCCTGAGCACTGAGCACCCAGCACCCTGAGCACTGAGCACCCAGCACCCTGAGCACTGAGCACCCAGCACCCTGAGTAGTGAGCACCCAACGTACTGAGCACCGAGCACCCCGAGCACTGAGCACCCAGTACCCGGAGTACTGAGCACCCAGCACCATGAGTACTAAGCAACGCGCACCCTGAGTACTGAGCACCCAGCACCCTGAGCACTGAACACACAGCACTCTGAGTACTGAGCACCTCGCGCACTGAGCACCCTGCACCCTGAGTACTGGGCACCGAGCACCCCGAGCACTGAGCACCAAGCACCGCGAGCCCTGAGCACCCAGCACCCCGAGCACTGAGCACCCAGCACCCTGAGTACTGAGCACCCAGAACCCTGAGTACTGAGCACCCAGCACCCTTAGCACTGAGTACCCAGCACCCTGAGCACTGAGCACCCAGCACCCTGAGCACTGAGCACACAGCACCCTGAGCACTGAGCACCCAGCACCCTGAGTACTGAGCACTGAGCACCCAGAACCCCGAGCACTGAGCACCCAGCACCCTGAGCACTGAGCACCCAGCACCCGAGTACTGAGTACCCAGCACCCTGAGTACTGAGCACCCAACACCCTGAGTACTGAGCACCGAGCACTCTGAGAACTGAGCACCCAGCACCCCGAGTACTGAGCACCCAGCACGGTGAGCACTGAACACCCAGCACCCCGAGCACTGAGCACCCAGCACCCTGAGTACTGAGCACCCAGCACCCTGAGCACTGAGCACCCAGAACCCTGAGCACTGAGCACCCAGCACCCTGAGCACTGAGCACCCAGCACCCTGAGTAGTGAGCACCCAACGTACTGAGCACCGAGCACCACGAGCACTGAGCACCCAGCACCCTGAGTACTGAGCACCGATTACCCCGAGCACTGAGCACCCAGCACCCTGGGTACTGAGCTCCGAGCACCCCGAGCACTGAGCACACAGCGCCCCGAGCACTGAGCACCGAGCACCCTGAGCACTGAGCACCCAGCAGCCTGAGTTCTGAGCACCCAGCACCCCGAGCACTGAGCACCCAGCACCCTGATCACTGAGCACCCAGCACACTGAGCACTGATCACCCAGCACACTGCGCACTGAGCACCCAGCACCCTGAGTACTGAGCACCCAGCACCCTGAGTACTGAGCACTCAGCACCCTGAGTACTGAGCACCGAGCACCCCGAGCACTGAGCACCCAGCACCCTGAGCACTGAGCACCCTGAGGACTGAGCACCCAGCACCCTGAGCACTGAGCACCCAGAACCCCGAGCACTGAGCACCCAGCTCCCTGAGTACTGAGCACCCAGCACCCCGAGCACTGAGCACCCAGCACCCTGAGTACTGAGCACCCTGAGTACTGAGCACCGATCACCCTGAGCACTGAGCTCCCAGAACCCTGAGTACTGAGCACCCAGCACCCTGAGCACTGACCACCCAGCACCCTGAGTACTGAGCACCCAGCACCCTGAGCACTGAGCACCCAGCACCCTGAGTACTGAGCACCCAGCACCCTTAGCACTGAGCACCCAGCACGCTGAGTACTGAGCACACAGCACCCCGAGCACTGAGCACCCAGCACCCCGAGAATGAGCACCCAGCACCCCGAGTACTGAGCACCGAGCACCCTGAGCACTGAGTACCCAGCACGCTGAGCACTGAGCACCCAGCACCCTGAGTACTGAGCACCCAGCACCCTGAGTACTGAGCCCCCAGCACCCTGAGCACTGAGCACCCAGCACCCCGAGTACTGAGCACCCAGCACCCTGAGCACTGAGCCCCCAGCACCTTGAGTACTGAGCACCCAGCACCCTGAGTACTGAACACCCAGCACACTGAGCACTGAGCACTGAGCACCCTGAGCCCTGAGTACTGAGCACCGAGCACCCCGAGAACTCAGCACACAGCACCCGGCGTAATGAGCACCCAGCACCCTGAGTACTGAGCACCCAGCACCCAGAGCACTGAGCACCCAGCACCCTGAGCACTGAGCACCCAGCACCCTGAGTACTGAGCACTGAGCACCCAGCACCCCGAGCACTGAGCACCCAGCACCCTGAGTACTAAGCACCCAGCACCCTGAGCACTGAACACACAGCACCCTGAGCACTGAACACAGAGCACCCTGAGTACTGAGCACATCGAGCACTGAGCACCCAGCACCCAGCGTACTGAGCACCGAGCACCCCGAGCACTGAGCACCCAGCACCCTGAGTACTGAGCACCCAGCACCCCGAGCACTGAGCACGCAGCACCCTGAGTACTGAGCACCCAGCGTACTGAGCACCGAGCACCAAGCACCCTGAGTACTGAGCACCCAGCAATCTGAGAACTGAGCACCCAGCACCCTGAGCACTGAGCACCCAGCACCCCGAGCACTGAGCACCCAGCACCCCGAGCACTGAGCCTGAGCACCCTGAGTACTGAGCACTGAGCACCCTGAGTACTGAGCACCGAGCACCCTGAGTACTGAGCACCCAGCACCCCGAGCACTGAGCACCGAGCACCCTGAGTAGTGAGCACCCAGCACCCTGAGCACTGAGCACCCAGCACAACGAGTACTGAGCACCCAGCACCCGGATTACTGAGCACCAAGCACCCTGAGCACTGAGCACCCTGCACCCTGAGTACTGAGCACCCAGCACACTGAGTACTGATCACCCAGCGTACTGAGCACCGAGCACCCCGAGCACTGAGCACCCAGCACCCTGAGTACTGAGCACCCTGCACCCTGAGTACTGAGCACCCAGCACACTGAGTACTGAGCACCCAGCGTACTGAGCACCGAGCACCCTGAGCACTGAGCACCCAGCACCCTGAGTACTGAGCACCCAGCACCCTGAGCAATGAGCACCCTGAGTACTGAGCACCCAGCACCTTGAGCACTGAGCACCGAGCACCCCGAGCACTGAGCACCCAGCACCCGGAGTACTGAGCACCCAGCACCCTGCGTACTAAGCACCGAGCACCCTGAGTACTGAGCACCCAGCACTCTGAGCACTGAACACACAGCAACCTGAGTACTGAGCACCTCGAGCACTGAACACCCAGCACCCTGAGTACTGAGCACCGAGCACCCCGAGCACTGAGCACCCAGCACCCCGAGCACTGAGCACCCAGCACCCCGAGCACTGAGCACCCAGCACCCTGAGTTCTGAGCACCCAGCACCCTGAGTACTGAGCACCCTGCACCCTGAGCACTGAGTACCCAGCACACTGAGCACTGAGCACCCAGCACCCTGAGCACTGAGCACACAGCACCCTGAGCACTGAGCACCCAGCACCCTGAGTACTGAGCACTGAGCACCCAGCACCCTGAGTACTGAGAACCCAGCACACCGAGTACTGAGCACCCAGCACCCTGAGTACTGAGCACCCAGCACCCTGAGCACTGAGCACCCAGCACCCCGAGCACTGAGCAACCAGCACCCTGAGTACTGAGCACCCAGCACCCTGAGCACTGAGCACCCAGCACCCTGAGCACTGAGCACCCAGCACCCTGAGCACTGAGCACCCAGCACCCTGAGTAGTGAGCAACCAACGTACTGAGCACCGAGCACCCCGAGCACTGAGCACCCAGCACCCTGAGTACTGAGCACCGATCACCCCGAGCACTGAGCACCCAGCACCCTGAGTACTGAGCTCCGAGCACCCCGAGCACTGAGCACCCAGCGCCCTGAGCACTGAGCACCCAGCACCCTGAGCACTGAGCACCCAGCACCCTGAGTACTGAGCACCCAGCACCCTGAGTACTGAACACCCAGCACCCTGAGCACTGAGCACTGAGCACCCTGAGCACTGAGTACTGAGCAACCTGAGCACTGAGCACCCAGCACCCCGAGTACTGAGCACCCAGCACCCCGAGCACTGAGCACCCAGCGCCCTGAACACTGAGCACCCAGCACCCTGAGCACTGAGCACTGAGCACCCTGAGCACTGAGCACCCAGCACACCGAGTACTGAGCACTGAGCACCCTGAGTACTGAGCACCAAGCACCCTAAGTACTGAGCACTGAGCACCCTGAGTACTGAGCACCCAGCACCCTGAGCACTGAGTACCCAGCACCCTGAGTACTCAGCACTGAGAACCCTGAGTACTGAGCACCGAGCACCCTGAGTACTGAGCACCCAGCAAGCTGATCACTGAGCACCCAGCACCCTGAGCACTGAGCACTGAGCACACAGCACCCTGAGTACTGAGCACCCAGCACCCCGAGCACTGAACACTCAGCACCCCGAGCACAGAGCACCCAGCACCCTGAGCACTGAGCACCCTGTGGACTGAACACCCAGCACCCTGAGCACTGAGCACCCAGCACCCTGAGTACTGAGCACCGATCACCCTGAGCACTGAGCACCCAGCACCCCGAGCACTGAGCACCCAGCACCCTGAGTACTGAGCTCCCAGCACCCCGAGCACTAAGCACCCAGTACCCTGAGTACTGAGCACCCTGAGTATTGAGCACCGATCACCCTGAGCACTGAGCTCCCAGCACCCTGAGTACTGAGCACCCAGCACCCTGAGCACTGAGCACCCAGCACCCTGAGTACTGATCACCCAGCACCCTGAGCACTGAGCACACAGCACCCTGAGTACTGAGCACCCAGCACCCTGAGCACTTAGCACCCAGCACCCTGAGTACTGAGCACCCAGCACCCTGAGCACTGAGCACCCAGCACCCCGAGAATGAGCACCCAGCACCCCGAGTACTGAGCACCGAGCACCCTGAGCACTGAGTACCCAGCACCCTGAGCACTGAACACCCAGCAGCCTGAGTACTGAGCACCCAGCACCCTGAGTACTGAGCACCCAGCACCCTGAGCACTGAGCACCGATCACCCCGAGTACTGAGCACCCAGCCCCCTGAGTACTGAGCAGCCAGCACCCCGAGTACTGAGCACCGAGCACCCTGAGCACTGAGTACCCAGCACCCTGAGCACTGAACACCCAGCACCCTGAACACTGAACATACAGCACCCTGAGTACTGAGCACCTCGAGCACTGAGCACCCAGCACCCTGAGTACTGAGCACCGAGCACCCCGAGCACTGAGCACCCAGCACCCCGAGCACTGAGCACCCAGCACCCTGAGCACTGAGCACCCAGCACCCTTAGTACTGAGCACCCAGTACCCTGAGCACTGAGCACCCAGCACCCTGAGCACTGAGTACTGAGCACCGATCACATCGAGCACTGAGCACCCAGCACCCAGAGTACTGAGCACCCAGCACCCTGAGTACTAAGCACCGAGCACCCTGAGTACTGAGCACCCAGCACCCTGAACACTGAACATACAGCACCCTGAGTACTGAGCACCTCGAGCACTGAGCACCCAGCACCCTGAGTACTGAGCACCGAGCACCCCGAGCACTGAGCACCCAGCACCCCGAGCACTGAGCACCCAGCACCCCGAGCACTGAGCACCCACCACCCTGAGCACTGAGCACCCAGCACCCTGAGCACTGAGCACCCAGCACCCTGAGCACTGAGCACCCAGCACCCTGAGCACTGAGCACCCAGCACCCTGAGTACTGAGCACTGAGCACCTAGCACCCCGAGTATTGAGCACCCAGCACCCTGAGTACTGAGCACTGAGAACCCAGCACCCCGAGCACTGAGCACCCAGCACCCTGAGCACTGAGCAGCCAGCACCCGAGTACTAAGCAACCAGCACCCTGAGTACTGAGGACCCAACACCCTGAGTACTGAGCACTGAGCACCCAGCACCCAGCACCCCGAGCACTGAGCACCCAGCACCCTGAGCACTGAGCACCCAGCACCCTGAGTACTGAGCACCCAGCACCCTGAGCACTGAGCACCCAGCACCCTGAGCACTGAGCACCCAGCACCCTGAGCACTGAGCACACAGCACCCTGAGTACTGAGCACCCAGGACCCTGAGTACTGAGCACTGAGCACCCAGCACCCCGAGCACTGAGCACCCAGCACCCTGAGTACTGAGCACTGAGCACCCAGCACCCTGAGTACTGAGCACTGAGCACCCAGCACCCCGAGCACTGAGCACCCAGCACCCTGAGCACTGAGCACCCAGCACCCGAGTACTGAGCACCCAGCACAATGAGTACTGAGCACCCAGCACCCTGAATACTGAGCACCCAGCACCCCGTGAGCACCCAGCACCCTGAGCACTGAGCACCCAGCAGCCCGACCACTGAGCACCCAGCACCCTGAGTACTGAGCACCCAGCACCCTGAGCACTGAGCACCCAGCACCCTGAGCACTGAGCACCCAGCACCCTGAGCACTGAGCACACAGCACCCTGAGTACTGAGCACCCAGCACAATGAGTACTGAGCACCCAGCACCCTGAATACTGAGCACGCAGCACCCCGAGTACTGAGAACCCAGCACCCTGAGTACTGAGGACTGAGCACGCAGCACCCCGAGCACTGAGAACCCAGCACCCTGAGTACTGAGCACTGAGCACCCAGCACCCCGAGCACTGAGCACCCAGCACCCTGAGCACTGAGCACCCAGCACCCGAGTACTGAGCACCCAGCACAATGAGTACTGAGCACCCAGCACCCTGAATACTGAGCACGCAGCACCCCGAGTACTGAGCACCCAGCACCCTGAGTACTGAGCACCCAGCACCCTGAGCACTGGGCACCCAGCACCCCGAGCACTGAGCACCCAGCACCCTGAGTACTGAGCACCTAGCACCCAGAGCACTGAGCACCCAGCACCCTGAGCACTGAGCACCCAGCACCCTGAGCACTGAGCACCCAGCACCCTGAGTAGTGAGCACCCAACGTACTGAGCACCGAGCACCCCGAGCACTGAGCACCCAGCACCCTGAGCACTGAGCACCCAGCACCCTGAGCACTGAGCACCCAGCACCCGAGTACTGAGCACCCAGCACCCTGAATACTGAGCACCCAGCACCCTGAGTACTGAGCACCCAGCACCCTGAGCACTGAGCACCCAGCACCCTGAGCACTGAGCACCCAGCACCCTGAGCACTGAGCACCCAGCACCCTGAGTAGTGAGCACCCAACGTACTGAGCACCGAGCACCCCGAGCACTGAGCACCCAGCACCCTGAGTACTGAGCACCGAGCACCCCGAGCACTGAGCACTCAGCGCCCCGAGCACTGAGCACCCAGCACCCTGAGCACTGAGCACCCAGCACCCTGAGTACTGAGCACCTAGCACCCTGAGTACTGAACACCCAGCACCCTGAGCACTGAGCACTGAGCACCCTGAGCACTGAGTACGGAGCACTGAGCAACCTGAGCACTGAGCACCCAGCACCCCGAGTACTGAGCACACAGCACCCCGAGCACTGAGCACCCAGCGCCCTGAGCACTGAGCACCCAGCACCCCGAGCACTGAGCACTGAGCACCCTGAGCACTGAGCACCCAGCACACCGAGTACTGAGCACTGAGCACCCTGAGTACTGAGCACCAAGCACCCTAAGTACTTAGCACTGAGCACCCTGAATACTGAGCACCCAGCACCCTGAGCACTGAGTACCCAGCACCCTGAGTACTGAGCACCGAGAACCCTGAGTACTGAGCACCGAGCACCCTGAGTACTGAGCACCCAGCACCCTGATCACTGAGCACCCAGCACCCTGAGCACTGAGCACCCAGCACCTTGAGTACTGAGCACCGAGCAACCCGAGCACTGAGCACCCAGCACCCTGAGTACTGAGCACCCAGCACCCTGAGCACTGAGCACCCAGCACCCTGAGCACTGAGCACAAAGCACCCCGAGCACTGATCACCAAGCACCCTGAGTACTGAGCACCCAGCACCCTGAGCACTGAGCACCCAGAACCCTGAGTACTGAGCACCCAGCACCCTGAGTACTGAGCACCCAGCACACTGAGTACTGAGCACCCAGCAACCTGAGCACTGAGCACCCAGCACCCTGAGCACTGAGCACCCCGCACCCCGAGCACTGATCACCCAGCACCCTGAGTACTGAGCACCCAGCACCCTGAGCACTGAGCACCCAGCACCCTGAGTACTGAGCACCCAGCACCCTGAGTACTGAGCAACCAGCACCCTGAGCACTGAGCACTGAGCACACAGCACCCTGAGCACTGAGCACCCAGCACCCCGAGCACTGAACACCCAGCACCCCGAGCACTTAGCACCCAGCACCCTGAGCACTGAGCACCCAGCACCCGAGTACTAAGCAACCAGCACCCTGAGTACTGAGCACCCAGCACCCTGAGTACTGAGCACCCAGCACCCCGAGTACTGAGGACACAACACCCTGAGTACTGAGCACCCAGCACCCTGAGCACTGAGCACCCAGCACCCCGACCACTGAGCACCCAGCACCCTGAGTACTGAGCACCCAGCACCCTGAGCACTGAGCACCCAGCACCCTGAGCACTGAGCACCCAGCACCCTGAGCACTGAGCACACAGCACCCTGAGTACTGAGCACCCAGCACAATGAGTACTGAGCACCCAGCACCCTGAATACTGAGCACGCAGCACCCCGAGTACTGAGAACCCAGCACCCTGAGTACTGAGGACTGAGCACGCAGCACCCCGAGCACTGAGAACCCAGCACCCTGAGTACTGAGCACTGAGCACCCAGCACCCCGAGCACTGAGCACCCAGCACCCTGAGCACTGAGCACCCAGCACCCGAGTACTGAGCACCCAGCACAATGAGTACTGAGCACCCAGCACCCTGAATACTGAGCACGCAGCACCCCGAGTACTGATCACCCAGCACCCTGAGTACTGAGCACCCAGCACCCTGAGCACTGGGCACCCAGCACCCCGAGCACTGAGCACCCAGCACCCTGAGTACTGAGCACCTAGCACCCAGAGCACTGAGCACCCAGCACCCTGAGCACTGAGCACCCAGCACCCTGAGCACTGAGCACCCAGCACCCTGAGTAGTGAGCACCCAACGTACTGAGCACCGAGCACCCCGAGCACTGAGCACCCAGCACCCTGAGCACTGAGCACCCAGCACCCTGAGCACTGAGCACCCAGCACCCGAGTACTGAGCACCCAGCACCCTGAATACTGAGCACCCAGCACCCTGAGTACTGAGCACCCAGCACCCTGAGCACTGAGCACCCAGCACCCTGAGCACTGAGCACCCAGCACCCTGAGCACTGAGCACCCAGCACCCTGAGTAGTGAGCACCCAACGTACTGAGCACCGAGCACCCCGAGCACTGAGCACCCAGCACCCTGAGTACTGAGCACCGAGCACCCCGAGCACTGAGCACTCAGCGCCCCGAGCACTGAGCACCCAGCACCCTGAGCACTGAGCACCCAGCACCCTGAGTACTGAGCACCTAGCACCCTGAGTACTGAACACCCAGCACCCTGAGCACTGAGCACTGAGCACCCTGAGCACTGAGTACGGAGCACTGAGCAACCTGAGCACTGAGCACCCAGCACCCCGAGTACTGAGCACACAGCACCCCGAGCACTGAGCACCCAGCGCCCTGAGCACTGAGCACCCAGCACCCCGAGCACTGAGCACTGAGCACCCTGAGCACTGAGCACCCAGCACACCGAGTACTGAGCACTGAGCACCCTGAGTACTGAGCACCAAGCACCCTAAGTACTTAGCACTGAGCACCCTGAATACTGAGCACCCAGCACCCTGAGCACTGAGTACCCAGCACCCTGAGTACTGAGCACCGAGAACCCTGAGTACTGAGCACCGAGCACCCTGAGTACTGAGCACCCAGCACCCTGATCACTGAGCACCCAGCACCCTGAGCACTGAGCACCCAGCACCTTGAGTACTGAGCACCGAGCAACCCGAGCACTGAGCACCCAACACCCTGAGTACTGAGCACCCAGCACCCTGAGCACTGAGCACCCAGCACCCTGAGCACTGAGCACAAAGCACCCCGAGCACTGATCACCCAGCACCCTGAGTACTGAGCACCCAGCACCCTGAGCACTGAGCACCCAGAACCCTGAGTACTGAGCACCCAGCACCCTGAGTACTGAGCACCCAGCACCCTGAGTACTGAGCACCCAGCAACCTGAGCACTGAGCACCCAGCACCCTGAGCACTGAGCACCCCGCACCCCGAGCACTGATCACCCAGCACCCTGAGTACTGAGCACCCAGCACCCTGAGCACTGAGCACCCAGCACCCTGAGTACTGAGCACCCAGCACCCTGAGTACTGAGCAACCAGCACCCTGAGCACTGAGCACTGAGCACACAGCACCCTGAGCACTGAGCACCCAGCACCCCGAGCACTGAACACCCAGCACCCCGAGCACTGAGCACCCAGCACCCTGAGCACTGAGCACCCTGTGGACTGAACACCCAGCACACTGAGCACTGAGCACCCAGCACCCTGAGTACTGAGCACTGATCACCCTGAGCACTGAGCACCCAGCACCCCGAGCACTGAGCACCCAGCACCCTGAGAACTGAGCTCCCAGCACCCCGAGCACTGAGCACCCAGTAACCTGAGTACTGAGCACCCTGAGTATTGAGCACCGATCACCCTGAGCACTGAGCTCCCAGCACCCTGAGTACTGAGCACCCAGCACCCTGAGCACTGAGCACCCAGCACCCTGAGTACTGAGCACCCAGCACCCTGAGCACTGAGCACCCAGCACCCTGAGTACTGAGCACCCAGCACCACGAGCACTGAGCACCCAGCACCCTGAGTACTGCGCAAGCAGCACCCCGAGCACTGAGCACCCAACACCCCAAGAATGAGCACCCAGCACACCGAGTACTGAGCACCGAGCACCCTGAGCACTGAGTACCCAGCACCCTGAGCACTGAGCACCCAGCACCCTGAGTACTGAGCACCCAGCACACTGAGTACTGAGCACCCAGCACCCTGAGCAATGAGCACCGAGCACCCCGAGTACTGAGCACCCAGCACCCTGAGTACTGAGCACCCAGCACACTGAGTACTGAACACCCAGCACCCTGAGCACTGAGCACCCAGCACTCTGAGTACTGAGCACCCAGCACCCTGAGTACTGAACGCCCAGCACCCTGAGCACTGAGCACTGAGCACCCTGAGCACTGAGTACTGAGCACTGAGCAACCTGAGCACTGAGCACCCAGAACCCCGAGTACTGAGCACCTAGCACCCCGAGCACTGAGCACCCAGCGCCCTGACCACTGAGCACCCAGCAGCCCGAGCACTGAGCACTGAGCACCCTGAGCACTGAGCACCCAGCACACCGAGTACTGAGCACTGAGCACCCTGAGTACTGAGCACCAAGCACCATAAGTACTGAGCACTGAGCACCCTGAGTACTGAGCACCCAGCACCCTGAGCACTGAGCACCCAGCACCCTGAGCACTGAGCACACAGCACCCTGAGCACTGAGCACCCAGCACCCCGAGCACTGAGCACCCAGCACCCCGAGCACTGAGCAACCAGCGCCCTGACCACTGAGCACCCAGCAGCCCGAGCACTGAACACTGAGCACCCTGAGCACTGAGCACCCAGCACACAGAGTACTGAGCACTGAGCACCCTGAGTACTGAGCTCCCAGCACCCCGAGCACTAAGCACCCAGTACCCTGAGTACTGAGCACCCTGAGTATTGAGCACCGATCACCCTGAGCACTGAGCTCCCAGCACCCTGAGTACTGAGCACCCAGCACCCTGAGCACTGAGCACCCAGCACCCTGAGCACTGAGCACCCAGCACCCTGAGCACTGAGCACCCAGCACCCTGAGTAGTGAGCACCCAACGTACTGAGCACCGAGCACCCCGAGCACTGAGCACCCAGCACCCTGAGTACTGAGCACCGAGCACCCCGAGCACTGAGCACTCAGCGCCCCGAGCACTGAGCACCCAGCACCCTGAGCACTGAGCACCCAGCACCCTGAGTACTGAGCACCTAGCACCCTGAGTACTGAACACCCAGCACCCTGAGCACTGAGCACTGAGCACCCTGAGCACTGAGTACGGAGCACTGAGCAACCTGAGCACTGAGCACCCAGCACCCCGAGTACTGAGCACACAGCACCCCGAGCACTGAGCACCCAGCGCCCTGAGCACTGAGCACCCAGCACCCCGAGCACTGAGCACTGAGCACCCTGAGCACTGAGCACCCAGCACACCGAGTACTGAGCACTGAGCACCCTGAGTACTGAGCACCAAGCACCCTAAGTACTTAGCACTGAGCACCCTGAATACTGAGCACCCAGCACCCTGAGCACTGAGTACCCAGCACCCTGAGTACTGAGCACCGAGAACCCTGAGTACTGAGCACCGAGCACCCTGAGTACTGAGCACCCAGCACCCTGATCACTGAGCACCCAGCACCCTGAGCACTGAGCACCCAGCACCTTGAGTACTGAGCACCGAGCAACCCGAGCACTGAGCACCCAACACCCTGAGTACTGAGCACCCAGCACCCTGAGCACTGAGCACCCAGCACCCTGAGCACTGAGCACAAAGCACCCCGAGCACTGATCACCCAGCACCCTGAGTACTGAGCACCCAGCACCCTGAGCACTGAGCACCCAGAACCCTGAGTACTGAGCACCCAGCACCCTGAGTACTGAGCACCCAGCACCCTGAGTACTGAGCACCCAGCAACCTGAGCACTGAGCACCCAGCACCCTGAGCACTGAGCACCCCGCACCCCGAGCACTGATCACCCAGCACCCTGAGTACTGAGCACCCAGCACCCTGAGCACTGAGCACCCAGCACCCTGAGTACTGAGCACCCAGCACCCTGAGTACTGAGCAACCAGCACCCTGAGCACTGAGCACTGAGCACACAGCACCCTGAGCACTGAGCACCCAGCACCCCGAGCACTGAACACCCAGCACCCCGAGCACTGAGCACCCAGCACCCTGAGCACTGAGCACCCTGTGGACTGAACACCCAGCACACTGAGCACTGAGCACCCAGCACCCTGAGTACTGAGCACTGATCACCCTGAGCACTGAGCACCCAGCACCCCGAGCACTGAGCACCCAGCACCCTGAGAACTGAGCTCCCAGCACCCCGAGCACTGAGCACCCAGTAACCTGAGTACTGAGCACCCTGAGTATTGAGCACCGATCACCCTGAGCACTGAGCTCCCAGCACCCTGAGTACTGAGCACCCAGCACCCTGAGCACTGAGCACCCAGCACCCTGAGTACTGAGCACCCAGCACCCTGAGCACTGAGCACCCAGCACCCTGAGTACTGAGCACCCAGCACCACGAGCACTGAGCACCCAGCACCCTGAGTACTGCGCAAGCAGCACCCCGAGCACTGAGCACCCAACACCCCAAGAATGAGCACCCAGCACACCGAGTACTGAGCACCGAGCACCCTGAGCACTGAGTACCCAGCACCCTGAGCACTGAGCACCCAGCACCCTGAGTACTGAGCACCCAGCACACTGAGTACTGAGCACCCAGCACCCTGAGCAATGAGCACCGAGCACCCCGAGTACTGAGCACCCAGCACCCTGAGTACTGAGCACCCAGCACACTGAGTACTGAACACCCAGCACCCTGAGCACTGAGCACCCAGCACTCTGAGTACTGAGCACCCAGCACCCTGAGTACTGAACGCCCAGCACCCTGAGCACTGAGCACTGAGCACCCTGAGCACTGAGTACTGAGCACTGAGCAACCTGAGCACTGAGCACCCAGAACCCCGAGTACTGAGCACCTAGCACCCCGAGCACTGAGCACCCAGCGCCCTGACCACTGAGCACCCAGCAGCCCGAGCACTGAGCACTGAGCACCCTGAGCACTGAGCACCCAGCACACCGAGTACTGAGCACTGAGCACCCTGAGTACTGAGCACCAAGCACCATAAGTACTGAGCACTGAGCACCCTGAGTACTGAGCACCCAGCACCCTGAGCACTGAGCACCCAGCACCCTGAGCACTGAGCACACAGCACCCTGAGCACTGAGCACCCAGCACCCCGAGCACTGAGCACCCAGCACCCCGAGCACTGAGCAACCAGCGCCCTGACCACTGAGCACCCAGCAGCCCGAGCACTGAACACTGAGCACCCTGAGCACTGAGCACCCAGCACACAGAGTACTGAGCACTGAGCACCCTGAGTACTGAGCACCAAGCACCCTAAGTACTGAGCACTGAGCACCCTGAGTACTGAGCACCCAGCACCCTGAGCACTGAGTACCCAGCACCCTGAGTACTGAGCACTGAGAACCCTGAGTACTGAGCACCGAGCACCCTGAGTACTGAGCACCAAGCACCCTGATCACTGAGCACCCAGCACCCTGAGCACTGAGCACCCAGCACCTTGAGTACTGAGCACCGAGCACCCCGAGCACTGAGCACCCAGCACCCTGAGTACTGAGCACCCAGCAACCTGAGCACTGAGCACCCAGCACCCTGAGCACTGAGCACCCAGCACCCCGAGCACTGATCACCCAGCACCCTGAGTACTGAGCACCCAGCACCCTGAGCACTGAGCACCCAGCACCCTGAGTACTGAGCACCCAGCACCCTGAGTACTGAGCAACCAGCACCCTGAGCACTGAGCACTGAGCACACAGCACCCTGAGCACTGAGCACCCAGCACCCCGAGCACTGAACACCCAGCACCCCGAGCACTGAGCACCCAGCACCCTGAGCACTGAGCACCCTGTGGACTGAACACCCAGCACCCTGAGCACTGAGCACCCAGCACCCTGAGTACTGAGCACCGATCACCCTGAGCACTGAGCACCCAGCACCCCGAGCACTGAGCACCAAGCACCCTGAGAACTGTGCTCCCAGCACCCCGAGCACTGAGCACCCAGTACCCTGAGTACTGAGCACCCTGAGTATTGAGCACCGATCACCCTGAGCACTGAGCTCCCAGCACCCTGAATACTGAGCACCCAGCACCCTGAGCACTGAGCACCCAGCACCCTTAGTACTGAGCACCCAGCACCCTGAGCACTGAGCACCCAGCACCCTGAGTACTGAGCACCCTGCACCCTGAGCACTGAGCACCCAGCACCCCGAGAATGAGCACCCAGCACCCCGAGTACTGAGCACCGAGCACCCTGAGCACTGAGTACCCAGCACACTGAGCACTGAACACCCAGCACCCTGAGTACTGAGCACCCAGCACCCTGAGTACTGAGCACCCAGCACCCTGAGTCCTAAGCACCGAGCACCCTGAGTACTGAGCACCCAGCACCCTGAACACTGAACATACAGCACCCTGAGTACTGAGCACCTCGAGCACTGAGCACCCAGCACCCTGAGTACTGAGCACCGAGCACCCCGAGCAATGAGCACCCAGCACCCCGAGCACTGAGCACCCAGCACCCCGAGCACTGAGCACCCAGCACCCTGAGCACTGAGCACCCAGCACCCTGAGTACTGAGCACCCAGTACCCTGAGCACTGAGTACCCAGCACCCTGAGCACTGAGCACCCAGCACCCTGAGCACTGAGCACCCAGCACCCTGAGTACTGAGCACTGAGCACCTAGCACCCCGAGTACTGAGCACCCAGCACCCTGAGTACTGAGCACTGAGCAACCAGCACCCCGAGCACTGAGCACCCAGCACCCTGAGCACTGAGCACCCAGCACCCGAGTACTAAGCAACCAGCACCCTGAGTACTGAGCACCCAGCACCCTGAGTACTGAGCACCCAGCACCCCGAGTACTGAGGACATAACACCCTGAGTTCTGAGCACCCAGCACCCTGAGCACTGAGCACCCAGCACCCCGAGCACTGAGTACCCAGCACCCTGAGTACTGAGCACCCAGCACCCTGAGCACTGAGCACCCAGCACCCTGAGCACTGAGCACCCAGCACCCTGAGCACTGAGCACACAGCACCCTGAGTACTGAGCACCCAGGACCCTGAGTACTGAGCACTGAGCACGCAGCACCCCGAGCACTGAGCACCCAGCACCCTGAGTACTGAGCACTGAGCACCCAGCACCCCAAGCACTGAGCACCCAGGACCCTGAGCACTGAGCACCCAGCACCCGAGTACTGAGCACCCAGCACAATGAGTACTGAGCACCCAGCACCCTGAATACTGAGCACGCAGCACCCCGAGTACTGAGCACACAGCACCCTGAGTACTGAGCACCCAGCACCCTGAGCACTGAGCACGCAGCACCCCGAGCACTGAGCACCCAGCACCCTGAGTACTGAGCACCCAGCACCCAGAGCACTGAGCACCCAGCACCCTGAGTACTGAGCACCGAGAACCCTGAGTACTGAGTACTGAGCACCCTGAGTACTGAGCACCCAGCACCCTGATCACTGAGCACCCAGCACCCTGAGCACTGAGCATCCAGCACCGTGAGTACTGAGCACCGAGCAACCCGAGCACTGAGCACCCAGCACCCTGAGTACTGAGCACCCAGCACCCTGAGCACTGAGCACCCAGCACCCTGAGCACTGAGCACCCAGCACCCCGAGCACTGATCACCCAGCACCCTGAGTACTGAGCACCCAGCACCCTGAGCACTGAGCACCCAGAACCCTGAGTACTGAGCACCCAGCACCCTGAGTACTGAGCAACCAGCACCCTGAGCACTGAGCACTGAGCACCCAGCACCCTGAGCACTGAGCACTGAACACCCAGCACCCCGAGAACTGAGCACCCAGCACCCCGAGCACTGAGCACCCAGCACCCTGAGCACTGAGCACCCTGTGGACTGAACACCCAGCACCCTGAGCACTGAGCACCCAGCACCCTCAGTATTGAGCACCGATCACCCTGAGCACTGAGCACCCAGCACCCCGAGCACTGAGCACCCAGCACCCTGAGTACTGAGCTCCCACCACCCCGAGCAATGAGCACCCAGTACCCTGAGTACTGAGCACACTGAGTACTGAGCACCAATCACCCTGAGCACTGAGCTCCCAGCACCCTGTGTACTGAGCACCCAGCACCCTGAGCACTGTGCGCCCAGCACCCTGAGTACTGAGCACCCAGCACCCTGAGCACTGAGCACCCAGCACCCTGAGTACTGAGCACCCAGCACCCTGAGCACTGAGCACCCAGCACCCTGAGTACTGAGCACCCAGCAGCCTGAGCAATGAGCACCGAGCACCCCGAGTACTGAGCACCCAGCACCCTGAGTACTGAGCACCGAGCACCCTGAGCACTGAGTACCCAGCACCCTGAGCACTGAGCACCCAGCACCCTGAGTACTGAGCACCGAGCACCCCGAGTACTGAGCACCCAGCACCCTGAGTACTGAGCACCCAGCACCCTGAGTACTGAACACCCAGCACCCTGAGCACTGAGCACTGAGCACCCAGCACCCTGAGTACTGAGCACCGAGCACCCCGAGCACTGAGCACCCAGCACCCCGAGCACTGAGCACCCAGCACCCCGAGCACTGAGCACCCAGCACCGTGAGCACTGAGCACCCAGCACCCTGAGTACTGAGCACCCAGCACCCTGAGCACTGAGTACACAGCACCCTGAGCACTGAGCACCCAGCACCCTGAGCACTGAGCACCCAGCACCCTGAGCACTGAGCACCCAGCACCCTGAGTACTGAGCACTGAGCATCCAGCACCCCGAGTACTAAGCACCCAGCACCCTGAGTACTGAGCACTGAGCACCCAGCACCCCGAGCACTGAGCACCCAGCACCCTGAGCACTGAGCACCCAGCACCCGAGTACTGAGCACCCAGCACCCTGAGTACTGAGCACCCAGCACCCTGAGTACTGAGCAAAAAGCACCCTGAGTACTGGGCAACCAACACCCTGAGTACTGAGCACCCAGCACCCTGAGCACTGAGCACCCAGCACCCCGAGCACTGAGCACCCAGCACCCTGAGTACTGAGCACCCAGCACCCTGAGCACTGAGCACCCAGCACCCTGAGCACTGAGCACCCAGCACCCTGAGCACTGAGCACTCAGCACCCTGAGTAGTGAGCACCCCACATACTGAGCATCGAGCACCCTGAGCACTGAGCACCCAGCACCCTGAGTACTGAGAACCGAGCACCCCGAGCACTGAGCACCCAGCACCCTGAGTACTGAGCACCCAGCACCCTGAGCACTGAGCACCCAGCACCTTGAGCACTGAGCACCCAGCACCCTGAGCACTGAGCACGCACCACCCTGAGTAGTGAGCACCCAACATACTGAGCATCGAGCACCGTGAGCACTGAGCACCCAGCACCCTGAGTACTGAGAACCGAGCACCCCGAGCACTGAGCACCCAGCACCCCGAGCACTGAGCACCCAGCACCCTGAGCACTGAGCACCCAGCACCCTGAGTACTGAGCACCCAGTACCCTGAGCACTGAGTACCCAGCACCCTGAGCACTGAGCACCCAGCACCCTGAGCACTGAGCACCCAGCACCCTGAGCACTGAGCACCCAGCACCCTGAGTACTGATCACTGAGCACCTAGCACCCCGAGTACTGAGCACCCAGCACCCTGAGTACTGAGCACTGAGCACCCAGCACCCCGAGCACTGAGCACCCAGCACCCTGAGCACTGAGCACCCAGCACCCGAGTACTAAGCAACCAGCACCCTGAGTACTGAGCACCCAGCACCCCGAGTACTGAGGACACAACACCCTGAGTACTGAGCACCCAGCACCCTGAGCACTGAGCACCCAGCACCCCGAGCACTGAGCACCCAGCACCCTGAGTACTGAGCACCCAGCACCCTGAGCACTGAGCACCCAGCACCCTGAGCACTAAGCACCCAGCACCCTGAGCACTGAGCACACAGCACCCTGAGTACTGAGCACCCAGGACCCTGAGTCCTGAGCACTGAGCACGCAGCACCCCGAGCACTGAGCACCCAGCACCCTGAGTACTGAGCACTGAGCACCCAGCACCCCGAGCACTGAGCACCCAGCACCCTGAGCACTGAGCACCCAGCACCCGAGTACTGAGCACCCAGCACAATGAGTACTGAGCACCCAGCACACTGAATACTGAGCACCCAGCACCCCGAGTACTGAGCACCCAGCACCCTGAGTACTGAGCACCCAGCACCCTGAGCACTGAGCACCCAGCACCCGAGTACTAAGCAACCAGCACCCTGAGTACTGAGCACCCAGCACCCTGAGTACTGAGCACCCAGCACCCCGAGTACTGAGGACACAACACCCTGAGTACTGAGCACCCAGCACCCTGAGCACTGAGCACCCAGCACCCCGACCACTGAGCACCCAGCACCCTGAGTACTGAGCACCCAACACCCTGAGCACTGAGCACCCAGCACCCTGAGCACTGAGCACCCAGCACCCTGAGCACTGAGCACACAGCACCCTGAGTACTGAGCACCCAGCACAATGAGTACTGAGCACCCAGCACCCTGAATACTGAGCACGCAGCACCCCGAGTACTGAGAACCCAGCACCCTGAGTACTGAGGACTGAGCACGCAGCACCCCGAGCACTGAGAACCCAGCACCCTGACTACTGAGCACTGAGCACCCAGCACCCCGAGCACTGAGCACCCAGCACCCTGAGCACTGAGCACCCAGCACCCGAGTACTGAGCACCCAGCACAATGAGTACTGAGCACCCAGCACCCTGAATACTGAGCACGCAGCACCCCGAGTACTGAGCACCCAGCACCCTGAGTACTGAGCACCCAGCACCCTGAGCACTGGGCACCCAGCACCCCGAGCACTGAGCACCCAGCACCCTGAGTACTGAGCACCTAGCACCCAGAGCACTGAGCACCCAGCACCCTGAGCACTGAGCACCCAGCACCCTGAGCACTGAGCACCCAGCACCCTGAGTAGTGAGCACCCAACGTACTGAGCACCGAGCACCCCGAGCACTGAGCACCCAGCACCCTGAGCACTGAGCACCCAGCACCCTGAGCACTGAGCACCCAGCACCCGAGTACTGAGCACCCAGCACCCTGAATACTGAGCACCCAGCACCCTGAGTACTGAGCACCCAGCACCCTGAGCACTGAGCACCCAGCACCCTGAGCACTGAGCACCCAGCACCCTGAGCACTGAGCACCCAGCACCCTGAGTAGTGAGCACCCAACGTACTGAGCACCGAGCACCCCGAGCACTGAGCACCCAGCACCCTGAGTACTGAGCACCGAGCACCCCGAGCACTGAGCACTCAGCGCCCCGAGCACTGAGCACCCAGCACCCTGAGCACTGAGAACCCAGCACCCTGAGTACTGAGCACCTAGCACCCTGAGTACTGAACACCCAGCACCCTGAGCACTGAGCACTGAGCACCCTGAGCACTGAGTACGGAGCACTGAGCAACCTGAGCACTGAGCACCCAGCACCCCGAGTACTGAGCACACAGCACCCCGAGCACTGAGCACCCAGCGCCCTGAGCACTGAGCACCCAGCACCCCGAGCACTGAGCACTGAGCACCCTGAGCACTGAGCACCCAGCACACCGAGTACTGAGCACTGAGCACCCTGAGTACTGAGCACCAAGCACCCTAAGTACTGAGCACTGAGCACCCTGAATACTGAGCACCCAGCACCCTGAGCACTGAGTACCCAGCACCCTGAGTACTGAGCACCGAGAACCCTGAGTACTGAGCACCGAGCACCCTGAGTACTGAGCACCCAGCACCCTGATCACTGAGCACCCAGCACCCTGAGCACTGAGCACCCAGCACCTTGAGTACTGAGCACCGAGCAACCCGAGCACTGAGCACCCAGCACCCTGAGTACTGAGCACCCAGCACCCTGAGTACTGAGCAACCAGCACCCTGAGCACTGAGCACTGAGCACACAGCACCCTGAGCACTGAGCACCCAGCACCCCGAGCACTGAACACCCAGCACCCCGAGCACTGAGCACCCAGCACCCTGAGCACTGAGCACCCTGTGGACTGAACACCCAGCACCCTGAGCACTGAGCACCCAGCACCCTGAGTACTGAGCACCGATCACCCTGAGCACTGAGCACCCAGCACCCCGAGCACTGAGCACCCAGCACCCTGAGAACTGTGCTCCCAGCACCCCGAGCACTGAGCACCCAGTACCCTGAGTACTGAGCACCCTGAGTATTGAGCACCGATCACCCTGAGCACTGAGCTCCCAGCACCCTGAGTACTGAGCACCCAGCATCCTGAGCACTGAGCACCCAGCACCCTGAATACTGAGCACCCAGCACCCTGAGCACTGAGCACCCAGCACCCTTAGTACTGAGCACCCAGCACCCTGAGCACTGAGCACCCAGCACCCTGAGTACTGAGCACCCTGCACCCTGAGCACTGAGCACCCAGCACCCCGAGAATGAGCACCCAGCACCCCGAGTACTGAGCACCGAGCACCCTGAGCACTGAGTACCCAGCACACTGAGCACTGAACACCCAGCACGCTGAGTACTGAGCACCCAGCACCCTGAGTACTGAGCACCCAGCACCCTGAGTACTAAGCACCGAGCACCCTGAGTACTGAGCACCCAGCACCCTGAACACTGAACATACAGCACCCTGAGTACTGAGCACCTCGAGCACTGAGCACCCAGCACCCTGAGTACTGAGCACCGAGCACCCCGAGCAATGAGCACCCAGCACCCCGAGCACTGAGCACCCAGCACCCCGAGCACTGAGCACCCAGCACCCTGAGAACTGAGCACCCAGTACCCTGAGCACTGAGTACCCAGCACCCTGAGCACTGAGCACCCAGCACCCTGAGCAATGAGCACCCAGCACCCTGAGCACTGAGCACCCAGCACCCTGAGTACTGAGCACTGAGCACCTAGCACCCCGAGTACTGAGCACCCAGCACCCTGAGTACTGAGCACTGAGCAACCAGCACCCCGAGCACTGAGCACCCAGCACCCTGAGCACTGAGCACCCAGCACCCGAGTACTAAGCAACCAGCACCCTGAGTACTGAGCACCCAGCACCCTGAGTACTGAGCACCCAGCACCCCGAGTACTGAGGACATAACACCCTGAGTTCTGAGCACCCAGCACCCTGAGCACTGAGCACCCAGCACCCCGAGCACTGAGCACCCAGCACCCTGAGTACTGAGCACCCAGCACCCTGAGCACTGAGCACCCAGCACCCTGAGCACTGAGCACCCAGCACCCTGAGCACTGAGCACACAGCACCCTGAGTACTGAGCACCCAGGACCCTGAGTACTGAGCACTGAGCACGCAGCACCCCGAGCACTGAGCACCCAGCACCCTGAGTACTGAGCACTGAGCACCCAGCACCCCAAGCACTGAGCACCCAGGACCCTGAGCACTGAGCACCCAGCACCCGAGTACTGAGCACCCAGCACAATGAGTACTGAGCACCCAGCACCCTGAATACTGAGCACGCAGCACCCCGAGTACTGAGCACACAGCACCCTGAGTACTGAGCACCCAGCACCCTGAGCACTGAGCACCCAGCACCCCGAGCACTGAGCAGCCAGCACCCTGAGTACTGAGCACCCAGCACCCAGAGCACTGAGCACCCAGCACCCTGAGCACTGAGCACCCAGCTCCCTGAGCACTGAGCACCCAGCACCCTGAGTAGTGAGCACCCAACGTACTGAGCACCGAGCACCCCGAGCACTGAGCACCCAGCACCCTGAGCACTGAGCACCCAGCACCCTGAGCACTGAGCACCGATCACCCCGAGCACTGAGCACCCAGCACCCTGAGTACTGAGCTCCGAGCACCCCGAGCACTGAGCACCCAGCGCCCCGAGCACTGAGCACCCAGCACCCTGAGCACTGAGCACCCAGCACCCTGAGTACTGAGCACCCAGCACCCTGAGTACTGAACACCCAGCACCCTGAGCACTGAGCACTGAGCACCCTGAGCACTGAGTACTGAGCACTGAGCAACCTGAGCACTGAGCACCCAGCACCCCGAGTACTGAGCACACAGCACCCCGAGCACTGAGCACACAGCGCCCTGAGCACTGAGCACCCAGCACCCCGAGCACTGAGCACTGAGCACCCTGAGCACTGAGCAACCTGAGTACTGAGCACCAAGCACCCTAAGTACTGAGCACTGAGCACCCTGAGTACTGAGCACCCAGCACCCTGAGCACTGAGTACCCAGCACCCTGAGTACTGAGCACCGAGAACCCTGAGTACTGAGTACCGAGCACCCTGAGTACTGAGCACCCAGCACCCTGATCACTGAGCACCCAGCACCCTGAGCACTGAGCATCCAGCACCGTGAGTACTGAGCACCGAGCAACCCGAGCACTGAGCACCCAGCACCCTGAGTACTGAGCACCCAGCACCCTGAGCACTGAGCACCCAGCACCCTGAGCACTGAGCACCCAGCACCCCGAGCACTGATCACCCAGCACCCTGAGTACTGAGCACCCAGCACCCTGAGCACTGAGCACCCAGAACCCTGAGTACTGAGCACCCAGCACCCTGAGTACTGAGCAACCAGCACCCTGAGCACTGAGCACTGAGCACCCAGCACCCTGAGCACTGAACACTGAACACCCAGCACCCCGAGAACTGAGCACCCAGCACCCCGAGCACTGAGCACCCAGCACCCTGAGCACTGAGCACCCTGTGGACTGAACACCCAGCACCCTGAGCACTGAGCACCCAGCACCCTCAGTATTGAGCACCGATCACCCTGAGCACTGAGCACCCAGCACCCCGAGCACTGAGCACCCAGCACCCTGAGTACTGAGCTCCCACCACCCCGAGCAATGAGCACCCAGTACCCTGAGTACTGAGCAAACTGAGTACTGAGCACCAATCACCCTGAGCACTGAGCTCCCAGCACCCTGTGTACTGAGAACCCAGCACCCTGAGCACTGAGCACCCAGCACCCTGAGCACTGAGCACCCAGCACCCGAGTACTGAGCACCCAGCACCCTGAATACTGAGCACCCAGCACCCTGAGTACTGAGCACCCAGCACCCTGAGCACTGAGCACCCAGCACCCTGAGCACTGAGCACCCAGCACCCTGAGCACTGAGCACCCAGCACCCTGAGTAGTGAGCACCCAACGTACTGAGCACCGAGCACCCCGAGCACTGAGCACCCAGCACCCTGAGTACTGAGCACCGAGCACCCCGAGCACTGAGCACTCAGCGCCCCGAGCACTGAGCACCCAGCACCCTGAGCACTGAGAACCCAGCACCCTGAGTACTGAGCACCTAGCACCCTGAGTACTGAACACCCAGCACCCTGAGCACTGAGCACTGAGCACCCTGAGCACTGAGTACGGAGCACTGAGCAACCTGAGCACTGAGCACCCAGCACCCCGAGTACTGAGCACACAGCACCCCGAGCACTGAGCACCCAGCGCCCTGAGCACTGAGCACCCAGCACCCCGAGCACTGAGCACTGAGCACCCTGAGCACTGAGCACCCAGCACACCGAGTACTGAGCACTGAGCACCCTGAGTACTGAGCACCAAGCACCCTGAGTACTGAGCACCCAGCACCCTGATCACTGAGCACCCAGCACCCTGAGCACTGAGCACCCAGCACCTTGAGTACTGAGCACCGAGCAACCCGAGCACTGAGCACCCAGCACCCTGAGTACTGAGCACCCAGCACCCTGAGTACTGAGCAACCAGCACCCTGAGCACTGAGCACTGAGCACACAGCACCCTGAGCACTGAGCACCCAGCACCCCGAGCACTGAACACCCAGCACCCCGAGCACTGAGCACCCAGCACCCTGAGCACTGAGCACCCTGTGGACTGAACACCCAGCACCCTGAGCACTGAGCACCCAGCACCCTGAGTACTGAGCACCGATCACCCTGAGCACTGAGCACCCAGCACCCCGAGCACTGAGCACCCAGCACCCTGAGAACTGTGCTCCCAGCACCCCGAGCACTGAGCACCCAGTACCCTGAGTACTGAGCACCCTGAGTATTGAGCACCGATCACCCTGAGCACTGAGCTCCCAGCACCCTGAGTACTGAGCACCCAGCATCCTGAGCACTGAGCACCCAGCACCCTGAATACTGAGCACCCAGCACCCTGAGCACTGAGCACCCAGCACCCTTAGTACTGAGCACCCAGCACCCTGAGCACTGAGCACCCAGCACCCTGAGTACTGAGCACCCTGCACCCTGAGCACTGAGCACCCAGCACCCCGAGAATGAGCACCCAGCACCCCGAGTACTGAGCACCGAGCACCCTGAGCACTGAGTACCCAGCACACTGAGCACTGAACACCCAGCACCCTGAGTACTGAGCACCCAGCACCCTGAGTACTGAGCACCCAGCACCCTGAGTACTAAGCACCGAGCACCCTGAGTACTGAGCACCCAGCACCCTGAACACTGAACATACAGCACCCTGAGTACTGAGCACCTCGAGCACTGAGCACCCAGCACCCTGAGTACTGAGCACCGAGCACCCCGAGCAATGAGCACCCAGCACCCCGAGCACTGAGCACCCAGCACACCGAGCACTGAGCACCCAGCACCCTGAGCACTGAGCACCCAGTACCCTGAGCACTGAGTACCCAGCACCCTGAGCACTGAGCACCCAGCACCCTGAGCAATGAGCACCCAGCACCCTGAGCACTGAGCACCCAGCACCCTGAGTACTGAGCACTGAGCACCTAGCACCCCGAGTACTGAGCACCCAGCACCCTGAGTACTGAGCACTGAGCAACCAGCACCCCGAGCACTGAGCACCCAGCACCCTGAGCACTGAGCACCCAGCACCCGAGTACTAAGCAACCAGCACCCTGAGTACTGAGCACCCAGCACCCTGAGTACTGAGCACCCAGCACCCCGAGTACTGAGGACATAACACCCTGAGTTCTGAGCACCCAGCACCCTGAGCACTGAGCACCCAGCACCCCGAGCACTGAGCACCCAGCACCCTGAGTACTGAGCACCCAGCACCCTGAGCACTGAGCACCCAGCACCCTGAGCACTGAGCACCCAGCACCCTGAGCACTGAGCACACAGCACCCTGAGTACTGAGCACCCAGGACCCTGAGTACTGAGCACTGAGCACGCAGCACCCCGAGCACTGAGCACCCAGCACCCTGAGTACTGAGCACTGAGCACCCAGCACCCCAAGCACTGAGCACCCAGGACCCTGAGCACTGAGCACCCAGCACCCGAGTACTGAGCACCCAGCACAATGAGTACTGAGCACCCAGCACCCTGAATACTGAGCACGCAGCACCCCGAGTACTGAGCACCCAGCACCCTGAGTACTGAGCACCCAGCACCCTGAGCACTGAGAACCCAGCACCCCGAGCACTGAGCACCCAGCACCCTGAGTACTGAGCACCCAGCACCCAGAGCACTGAGCACCCAGCACCCTGAGCACTGAGCACCCAGCTCCCTGAGCACTGAGCACCCAGCACCCTGAGTAGTGAGCACCCAACGTACTGAGCACCGAGCACCCCGAGCACTGAGCACCCAGCACCCTGAGCACTGAGCACCCAGCACCCTGAGCACTGAGCACCGATCACCCCGAGCACTGAGCACCCAGCACCCTGAGTACTGAGCTCCGAGCACCCCGAGCACTGAGCACCCAGCGCCCCGAGCACTGAGCACCCAGCACCCTGAGCACTGAGCACCCAGCACCCTGAGTACTGAGCACCCAGCACCCTGAGTACTGAACACCCAGCACCCTGAGCACTGAGCACTGAGCACCCTGAGCACTGAGTACTGAGCACTGAGCAACCTGAGCACTGAGCACCCAGCACCCCGAGTACTGAGCACACAGCACCCCGAGCACTGAGCACACAGCGCCCTGAGCACTGAGCACCCAGCACCCCGAGCACTGAGCACTGAGCACCCTGAGCACTGAGCAACCTGAGTACTGAGCACCAAGCACCCTAAGTACTGAGCACTGAGCACCCTGAGTACTGAGCACCCAGCACCCTGAGCACTGAGTACCCAGCACCCTGAGTACTGAGCACCGAGAACCCTGAGTACTGAGTACCGAGCACCCTGAGTACTGAGCACCCAGCACCCTGATCACTGAGCACCCAGCACCCTGAGCACTGAGCATCCAGCACCGTGAGTACTGAGCACCGAGCAACCCGAGCACTGAGCACCCAGCACCCTGAGTACTGAGCACCCAGCACCCTGAGCACTGAGCACCCAGCACCCTGAGCACTGAGCACCCAGCACCCCGAGCACTGATCACCCAGCACCCTGAGTACTGAGCACCCAGCACCCTGAGCACTGAGCACCCAGAACCCTGAGTACTGAGCACCCAGCACCCTGAGTACTGAGCAACCAGCACCCTGAGCACTGAGCACTGAGCACCCAGCACCCTGAGCACTGAGCACTGAACACCCAGCACCCCGAGAACTGAGCACCCAGCACCCCGAGCACTGAGCACCCAGCACCCTGAGCACTGGGCACCCTGTGGACTGAACACCCAGCACCCTGAGCACTGAGCACCCAGCACCCTCAGTATTGAGCACCGATCACCCTGAGCACTGAGCACCCAGCACCCCGAGCACTGAGCACCCAGCACCCTGAGTACTGAGCTCCCACCACCCCGAGCAATGAGCACCCAGTACCCTGAGTACTGAGCACACTGAGTACTGAGCACCAATCACCCTGAGCACTGAGCTCCCAGCACCCTGTGTACTGAGCACCCAGCACCCTGAGCACTGTGCGCCCAGCACCCTGAGTACTGAGCACCCAGCACCCTGAGCACTGAGCACCCAGCACCCTGAGTACTGAGCACCTCGAGCACTGAGCACCCAGCACCCTGAGTACTGAGCACCGAGCACCCCGAACACTGAGCACCCAGCACCCCGAGCACTGAGCACCCAGCACCCCGAGCACTGAGCACCCAGCACCGTGAGCACTGAGCACCCAGCACCCTGAGTACTGAGCACCCAGCACCCTGAGCACTGAGTACACAGCACCCTGAGCACTGAGCACCCAGCACCCTGAGCACTGAGCACCCAGCACCCTGAGCACTGAGCACCTAGCACCCTGAGTACTGAGCACTGAGCATCCAGCACCCCGAGTACTAAGCACCCAGCACCCTGAGTACTGAGCACTGAGCACCCAGCACCCCGAGCACTGAGCACCCAGCACCCTGAGCACTGAGCACCCAGCATCCGAGTACTGAGCACCCAGCACCCTGAGTACTGAGCACCCAGCACCCTGAGTACTGAGCAAAAAGCACCCTGAGTACTGGGCAACCAACACCCTGAGTACTGAGCACCCAGCACCCTGAGCACTGAGCACCCAGCACCCCGAGCACTGAGCACCCAGCACCCTGAGTACTGAGCACCCAGCACCCTGAGCACTGAGCACCCAGCACCCTGAGCACTGAGCACCCAGCACCCTGAGCACTGAGCACTCAGCACCCTGAGTAGTGAGCACCCAACATACTGAGCATCGAGCACCCTGAGCACTGAGCACCCAGCACCCTGAGTACTGAGAACCGAGCACCCCGAGCACTGAGCACCCAGCACCCTGAGTACTGAGCACCCAGCACCCTGAGCACTGAGCACCCAGCACCCGAGTACTAAGCAACCAGCACCCTGGGTACTGAGCACCCAGCACCCTGAGTACTGAGCACCCAGCACCCCGAGTACTGAGGACATAACACCCTGAGTTCTGAGCACCCAGCACCCTGAGCACTGAGCACCCAGCACCCCGAGCACTGAGCACCCAGCACCCTGAGTACTGAGCACCCAGCACCCTGAGCACTGAGCACCCAGCACCCTGAGCACTGAGCACCCAGCACCCTGAGCACTGAGCACACAGCACCCTGAGTACTGAGCACCCAGGACCCTGAGTACTGAGCACTGAGCACGCAGCACCCCGAGCACTGAGCACCCAGCACCCTGAGTACTGAGCACTGAGCACCCAGCACCCCAAGCACTGAGCACCCAGGACCCTGAGCACTGAGCACCCAGCACCCGAGTACTGAGCACCCAGCACAATGAGTACTGAGCACCCAGCACCCTGAATACTGAGCACGCAGCACCCCGAGTACTGAGCACACAGCACCCTGAGTACTGAGCACCCAGCACCCTGAGCACTGAGCACCCAGCACCCCGAGCACTGAGCATCCAGCACCCTGAGTACTGAGCACCCAGCACCCAGAGCACTGAGCACCCAGCACCCTGAGCACTGAGCACCCAGCTCCCTGAGCACTGAGCACCCAGCACCCTGAGTAGTGAGCACCCAACGTACTGAGCACCGAGCACCCCGAGCACTGAGCACCCAGCACCCTGAGCACTGAGCACCCAGCACCCTGAGCACTGAGCACCGATCACCCCGAGCACTGAGCACCCAGCACCCTGAGTACTGAGCTCCGAGCACCCCGAGCACTGAGCACCCAGCGCCCCGAGCACTGAGCACCCAGCACCCTGAGCACTGAGCACCCAGCACCCTGAGTACTGAGCACCCAGCACCCTGAGTACTGAACACCCAGCACCCTGAGCACTGAGCACTGAGCACCCTGAGCACTGAGTACTGAGCACTGAGCAACCTGAGCACTGAGCACCCAGCACCCCGAGTACTGAGCACACAGCACCCCGAGCACTGAGCACACAGCGCCCTGAGCACTGAGCACCCAGCACCCCGAGCACTGAGCACTGAGCACCCTGAGCACTGAGCAACCTGAGTACTGAGCACCAAGCACCCTAAGTACTGAGCACTGAGCACCCTGAGTACTGAGCACCCAGCACCCTGAGCACTGAGTACCCAGCACCCTGAGTACTGAGCACCGAGAACCCTGAGTACTGAGTACCGAGCACCCTGAGTACTGAGCACCCAGCACCCTGATCACTGAGCACCCAGCACCCTGAGCACTGAGCATCCAGCACGGTGAGTACTGAGCACCGAGCAACCCGAGCACTGAGCACCCAGCACCCTGAGTACTGAGCACCCAGCACCCTGAGCACTGAGCACCCAGCACCCTGAGCACTGAGCACCCAGCACCCCGAGCACTGATCACCCAGCACCCTGAGTACTGAGCACCCAGCACCCTGAGCACTGAGCACCCAGAACCCTGAGTACTGAGCACCCAGCACCCTGAGTACTGAGCAACCAGCACCCTGAGCACTGAGCACTGAGCACCCAGCACCCTGAGCACTGAGCACTGAACACCCAGCACCCCGAGAACTGAGCACCCAGCACCCCGAGCACTGAGCACCCAGCACCCTGAGCACTGAGCACCCTGTGGACTGAACACCCAGCACCCTGAGCACTGAGCACCCAGCACCCTCAGTATTGAGCACCGATCACCCTGAGCACTGAGCACCCAGCACCCCGAGCACTGAGCACCCAGCACCCTGAGTACTGAGCTCCCACCACCCCGAGCAATGAGCACCCAGTACCCTGAGTACTGAGCACACTGAGTACTGAGCACCAATCACCCTGAGCACTGAGCTCCCAGCACCCTGTGTACTGAGCACCCAGCACCCTGAGCACTGTGCGCCCAGCACCCTGAGTACTGAGCACCCAGCACCCTGAGCACTGAGCACCCAGCACCCTGAGTACTGAGCACCTCGAGCACTGAGCACCCAGCACCCTGAGTACTGAGCACCGAGCACCCCGAGCACTGAGCACCCAGCACCCCGAGCACTGAGCACCCAGCACCCCGAGCACTGAGCACCCAGCACCGTGAGCACTGAGCACCCAGCACCCTGAGTACTGAGCACACTGAGTACTGAGCACCAATCACCCTGAGCACTGAGCTCCCAGCACCCTGTGTACTGAGCACCCAGCACCCTGAGCACTGTGCGCCCAGCACCCTGAGTACTGAGCACCCAGCACCCTGAGCACTGAGCACCCAGCACCCTGAGTACTGAGCACCTCGAGCACTGAGCACCCAGCACCCTGAGTACTGAGCACCGAGCACCCCGAGCACTGAGCACCCAGCACCCCGAGCACTGAGCACCCAGCACCCCGAGCACTGAGCACCCAGCACCGTGAGCACTGAGCACCCAGCACCCTGAGTACTGAGCACCCAGCACCCTGAGCACTGAGTACACAGCACCCTGAGCACTGAGCACCCAGCACCCTGAGCACTGAGCACCCAGCACCCTGAGCACTGAGCACCCAGCACCCTGAGTACTGAGCACTGAGCATCCAGCACCCCGAGTACTAAGCACCCAGCACCCTGAGTACTGAGCACTGAGCACCCAGCACCCCGAGCACTGAGCACCCAGCACCCTGAGCACTGAGCACCCAGCACCCGAGTACTGAGCACCCAGCACCCTGAGTACTGAGCACCCAGCACCCTGAGTACTGAGCAAAAAGCACCCTGAGTACTGGGCAACCAACACCCTGAGTACTGAGCACCCAGCACCCTGAGCACTGAGCACCCAGCACCCCGAGCACTGAGCACCCAGCACCCTGAGTACTGAGCACCCAGCACCCTGAGCACTGAGCACCCAGCACCCTGAGCACTGAGCACCCAGCACCCTGAGCACTGAGCACTCAGCACCCTGAGTAGTGAGCACCCAACATACTGAGCATCGAGCACCCTGAGCACTGAGCACCCAGCACCCTGAGTACTGAGAACCGAGCACCCCGAGCACTGAGCACCCAGCACCCTGAGTACTGAGCACCCAGCACCCTGAGCACTGAGCACCCAGCACCTTGAGCACTGAGCACCCAGCACCCTGAGCACTGAGCACGCACCACCCTGAGTAGTGAGCACCCAACATACTGAGCATCGAGCACCCTGAGCACTGAGCACCCAGCACCCTGAGCACTGAGCACCCAGCACCCTGAGCACTGAGCACCCAGCACCCTGAGCACTGAGCACCCAGCACCCTGAGCACTGAGCACACAGCACCCTGAGTACTGAGCACCCAGGACCCTGAGTACTGAGCACTGAGCACGCAGCACCCCGAGCACTGAGCACCCAGCACCCTGAGTACTGAGCACTGAGCACCCAGCACCCCAAGCACTGAGCACCCAGGACCCTGAGCACTGAGCACCCAGCACCCGAGTACTGAGCACCCAGCACAATGAGTACTGAGCACCCAGCACCCTGAATACTGAGCACGCAGCACCCCGAGTACTGAGCACACAGCACCCTGAGTACTGAGCACCCAGCACCCTGAGCACTGAGCACCCAGCACCCCGAGCACTGAGCACCCAGCACCCTGAGTACTGAGCACCCAGCACCCAGAGCACTGAGCACCCAGCACCCTGAGCACTGAGCACCCAGCTCCCTGAGCACTGAGCACCCAGCACCCTGAGTAGTGAGCACCCAACGTACTGAGCACCGAGCACCCCGAGCACTGAGCACCCAGCACCCTGAGTACTGAGCACCGAGCACCCCGAGCACTGAGCACTCAGCGCCCCGAGCACTGAGCACCCAGCACCCTGAGCACTGAGCACCCAGCACCCTGAGTACTGAGCACCTAGCACCCTGAGTACTGAACACCCAGCACCCTGAGCACTGAGCACTGAGCACCCTGAGCACTGAGTACGGAGCACTGAGCAACCTGAGCACTGAGCACCCAGCACCCCGAGTACTGAGCACACAGCACCCCGAGCACTGAGCACCCAGCGCCCTGAGCACTGAGCACCCAGCACCCCGAGCACTGAGCACTGAGCACCCTGAGCACTGAGCACCCAGCACACCGAGTACTGAGCACTGAGCACCCTGAGTACTGAGCACCAAGCACCCTAAGTACTGAGCACTGAGCACCCTGAATACTGAGCACCCAGCACCCTGAGCACTGAGTACCCAGCACCCTGAGTACTGAGCACCGAGAACCCTGAGTACTGAGCACCGAGCACCCTGAGTACTGAGCACCCAGCACCCTGATCACTGAGCACCCAGCCCCCCGAGCACTGAGCACCCAGCACCTTGAGTACTGAGCACCGAGCAACCCGAGCACTGAGCACCCAGCACCCTGAGTACTGAGCACCCAGCACCCTGAGCACTGAGCACCCAGCACCCTGAGCACTGAGCACAAAGCACCCCGAGCACTGATCACCCAGCACCCTGAGTACTGAGCACCCAGCACCCTGAGCACTGAGCACCCAGAACCCTGAGTACTGAGCACCCAGCACCCTGAGTACTGAGCAACCAGCACCCTGAGCACTGAGCACTGAGCACCCAGCACCCTGAGCACTGAGCACTGAACACCCAGCACCCCGAGCACTGAGCACCCAGCACCCCGAGCACTGAGCACCCAGCACCCTGAGCACTGAGCAAACTGTGGACTGAACACCCAGAACCCTGAGCACTGAGCACCCAGCACCCTCAGTACTGAGCACCGATCACCCTGAGCACTGAGCACCCAGCACCCCGAGCACTGAGCACCCAGCACCCTGAGTACTGAGCTCCCAGCACCCCGAGCAATGAGCACCCAGTACCCTGAGTACTGAGCACCCTGAGTACTGAGCACCAATCACCCTGAGCACTGAGCTCCCAGCACCCTGAGTACTGAGCACCCAGCACCCTGAGCACTGAGCACCCAGCACCCTGAGTACTGCGCAAGCAGCACCCCGAGCACTGAGCACCCAGCACCCCAAGAATGAGCACCCAGCACCCCGAGTTCTGAGCACCGAGCACCCTGAGCACTGAGTACCCAGCACCCTGAGCACTGAGCACCCAGCACCCTGAGTACTGTGCACCCAGCACCCTGAGTACTGAGCACCCAGCAGCCTGAGCAATGAGCACCGAGCACCCCGAGTACTGAGCACCCAGCACCCTGAGTACTGAGCACCCAGCACCCTGAGTACTGAACACCCAGCACCCTGAGCACTGAGCACTGAGCACCATGACCACTGAGTACTGAGCACCGAGCACCCCGAGCACTGAGCACCCAGCACCCGGAGTACTGAGCACCCAGCACCCTGAGTACTAAGCACCGAGCACCCTGAGTACTGAGCACCCAGCACCCTGAACACTGAACATACAGCACCCTGAGTACTGAGCACCTCGAGCACTGAGCACACAGCACCCTGAGTACTGAGCACAGAGCACCCCGAGCACTGAGCACCCAGCACCCCGAGCACAGAGCACCCAGCACCCCGAGCACTGAGCACCCAGCACCGTGAGCACTGAGCACCCAGCACCCTGAGTACTGAGCACCCAGCACCCTGAGCACTGAGTACCCAGCACCCTGAGCACTGAGCACCCAGCACCCTGAGCACTGAGCACCCAGCACCCTGAGCACTGAGCACCCAGCACCCTGAGTACTGAGCACTGAGCATCCAGCACCCCGAGTACTAAGCACCCAGCACCCTGAGTACTGAGCACTGAGCACCCAGCACCCCGAGCACTGAGCACCCAGCACCCTGAGCACTGAGCTCCCAGCACCCGAGTACTGAGCACCCAGCACCCTGAGTACTGAGCACCCAGCACCCTGAGTACTGAGAACCGAGCACACCAAGTACTGAGCACCCAGCACCCTGAGCACTGAGCACCCAGCACCCTGAGTACTGAGAACCGAGCACCCCGAGCACTGAGCACCCAGCACCCCCGAGCACTGAGCACCCAGCACCCCGAGCACTGAGCACCCAGCACCCTGAGCACTGAGCACCAAGCACCCTGAGTACTGAGCACTGAGCACTTAGCACCCCGAGTACTGAGCACCCAGCACCCTGAGTACTGAGCACTGAGCACCCAGCACCCCGAGCACTGAGCACCCAGCACCCTGAGAACTGAGCACCCAGCACCCGAGTACTAAGCAACCAGCACCCTGAGTACTGAGCACCCAGCACCCCGAGTACTGAGGACACAACACCCTGAGTACTGAGCACCCAGCACCCTGAGCACTGAGCACCCAGCACCCGGAGCACTGAGCACCCAGCACCCTGAGTACTGAGCACCCAGCACCCTGAGCACTGAGCACCCAGCACCCTGAGCACTGAGCACCCAGCACCCTGAGCACTGAGCACACAGCACCCTGAGTACTGAGCACCCAGGACCCTGAGTACTGAGCACTGAGCACGCAGCACCCCGAGCACTGAGCACCCAGCACCCTGAGTACTGAGCACTGAGCACCCAGCACCCCGAGCACTGAGCACCCAGCAACCTGAGCACTGAACACCCAGCACCCGAGTACTGAGCACCCAGCACCCTGAGTACTGAGCACCCAGCACCCTGAGCACTGAGCACCCAGCACCCCGAGCACTGAGCACCCAGCACCCTGAGTACTGAGCACCCAGCACCCTGAGCACTGAGCACCCAGCACCCTGAGTAGTGAGCACCCAACGTATTGAGCACCGAGCACCCTGAGCACTGAGCACCCAGGACCCTGAGCACTGAGCACCCAGCACCCTGAGCACTGAGCACCCAGCACCCTGAGCACTGAGCACCCAGCACCCTGAGCACTGAGTACCCAGCACGCTGAGTAGTGAGCACCCAACGTACTGAGCACCGAGCACCCCGAGCACTGAGCACCCAGCACCCTGAGTACTGAGCACCGATCACCCCGAGCACTGAGCACCCAGCACCCTGAGTACTGAGCTCCGAGCACCCCGAGCACTGAGCACCCAGCGCCCCGAGCACTGAGCACCCAGCACCCTGAGCACTGAGCACCCAGCACCCTGAGTACTGAGCACCCAGCACCCTGAGTACTGAACACCCAGCACCCTGAGCACTGAGCACCCAGCACCCTGAGCACTGAGTACCCAGCACCCTGAGTAGTGAGCACCCAACGTACTGAGCACCCAGCACCCTGAGTACTGAGCACCCAGCACCCTGAGTACTGAACACCCAGCACCCTGAGCACTGAGCACCCAGCACCCTGAGCACTGAGTACCCAGCACCCTGAGTAGTGAGCACCCAACGTACTGAGCACCCAGCACCCTGAGTACTGAGCACCCAGCACCCTGAGTACTGAGCACCCAGCACCCTGAGCACTGAGCACCCAGCACCCTGAGCACTGAGCACCCAGCACCCTGAGCACTGAGTACCCAGCACCCTGAGTAGTGAGCACCCAACGTACTGAGCACCGAGCACCCCGAGCACTGAGCACCCAGCACCCTGAGTACTGAGCACCGATCACCCCGAGCACTGAGCACCCAGCACCCTGAGTACTGAGCTCCGAGCACCCCGAGCACTGAGCACCCAGCGCCCCGAGCACTGAGCACCCAGCACCCTGAGCACTGAGCACCCAGCACCCTGAGTACTGAGCACCCAGCACCCTGAGCACTGAGCACTGAGCACCCTGAGGACTGAGTACTGAGCACTGAGCAACCTGAGCACTGAGCACCCAGCACCCCGAGTACTGAGCACACAGCACCCCGAGCACTGAGCACCCAGCGCCCTGAGCACTGAGCGCCCAGCACTCCGAGCACTGAGCACTGAGCACCCTGAGCACTGAGCACCCAGCACACCGAGTACTGAGCACTGAGCACCCTGAGTACTGAGCACCCAGCACCCTGAGCACTGAGTACCCAGCACCCTGAGTACTGAGCACTGAGAACCCTGAGTACTGAGCACCGAGCACCCTGAGTACTGAGCACCCAGCACCCTGATCACTGAGCACCCAGCACCCTGAGCACTGAGCACCCAGCACCTTGAGTACTGAGCACCGAGCAACCCGAGCACTGAGCACCCAGCACCCTGAGAACTGAGCACCCAGCACCCGAGTACTAAGCAACCAGCACCCTGAGTACTGAGCACCCTGTGGACTGAACACCCAGCACCCTGAGCACTGAGCACCCAGCACCCTCAGTATTGAGCACCGATCACCCTGAGCACTGAGCACCCAGCACCCCGAGCACTGAGCACCCAGCACCCTGAGTACTGAGCTCCCACCACCCCGAGCAATGAGCACCCAGTACCCTGAGTACTGAGCACACTGAGTACTGAGCACCAATCACCCTGAGCACTGAGCTCCCAGCACCCTGTGTACTGAGCACCCAGCACCCTGAGCACTGTGCGCCCAGCACCCTGAGTACTGAGCACCCAGCACCCTGAGCACTGAGCACCCAGCACCCTGAGTACTGAGCACCTCGAGCACTGAGCACCCAGCACCCTGAGTACTGAGCACCGAGCACCCCGAGCACTGAGCACCCAGCACCCCGAGCACTGAGCACCCAGCACCCCGAGCACTGAGCACCCAGCACCGTGAGCACTGAGCACCCAGCACCCTGAGTACTGAGCACCCAGCACCCTGAGCACTGAGTACACAGCACCCTGAGCACTGAGCACCCAGCACCCTGAGCACTGAGCACCCAGCACCCTGAGCACTGAGCACCAGCACCCTGAGTACTGAGCACTGAGCATCCAGCACCCCGAGTACTAAGCACCCAGCACCCTGAGTACTGAGCACTGAGCACCCAGCACCCGAGCACTGAGCACCCAGCACCCTGAGCACTGAGCACCCAGCACCCGAGTACTGAGCACCCAGCACCCTGAGTACTGAGCACCCAGCACCCTGAGTACTGAGCAAAAAGCACCCTGAGTACTGGGCAACCAACACCCTGAGTACTGAGCACCCAGCACCCTGAGCACTGAGCACCCAGCACCCCGAGCACTGAGCACCCAGCACCCTGAGTACTGAGCACCCAGCACCCTGAGCACTGAGCACCCAGCACCCTGAGCACTGAGCACCCAGCACCCTGAGCACTGAGCACTCAGCACCCTGAGTAGTGAGCACCCAACATACTGAGCATCGAGCACCCTGAGCACTGAGCACCCAGCACCCTGAGTACTGAGAACCGAGCACCCCGAGCACTGAGCACCCAGCACCCTGAGTACTGAGCACCCAGCACCCTGAGCACTGAGCACCCAGCACCTTGAGCACTGAGCACCCAGCACCCTGAGCACTGAGCACGCACCACCCTGAGTAGTGAGCACCCAACATACTGAGCATCGAGCACCCTGAGCACTGAGCACCCAGCACCCTGAGTACTGAGAACCGAGCACCCCGAGCACTGAGCACCCAGCACCCGAGCACTGAGCACCCAGCACCCTGAGCACTGAGCACCCAGCACCCTGAGTACTGAGCACCCAGTACCCTGAGCACTGAGTACCCAGCACCCTGAGCACTGAGCACCCAGCACCCTGAGCACTGAGCACCCAGCACCCTGAGC